>NW_027331937.1:0-113239 GCF_048418815.1 Hemitrygon akajei | reverse complement strand
ACGTTGCCGGCAGCCCATTCCACGTACTCACCACTCTCTGCGTAAAAAAGACCCCTGAATTCTCCAGTGGTACCTACTCCCCAGCACCCTAAACCTGCGTCCTCTTCTGGAAACCATTTCAGCCCTGGAAATAGCCTCTGACTATCCACATGATCAATTTCTCTCATGATTTTATACACCTTTATCAGGTCACCTCTCATCCTCCGTCGCTCTGTGGCCAGAGGGCCGAGTTCACTCAACGTGTTTTCACAAGGCATGTTCTCTATTCCAGGCATCATCCTTGTAAATCTCCTTTGCACACACTCTATGGTTTTCACATCCTTCCTGTAGTGAGGCGACCAGAACTGAGCAAAGTACGCCAAGTGGGGTCTGACCAGGGTCCCATATACATCCAATATTTCCTCTTGGCTCCTAAATTGAATTCCACGATTGATGAAGGTTAATACACTGTATGCCTTCTTAACCACAAAGTCAACCTGCGTAGCAGCTTTGAGCATCCTATGGACTCGGACCTCAAGATCCCTCTGATCTTCAAACACCGCCAATAGTCTTACAGTTAATACCATATTATATCATCATATTTGATCTACCAAAATAAGCCACTTCACACTTATCTGGTTTGAACTCTATCTGGCACTTTTCAGCCCAGTTTTGCATCTTATCAATGCCTCATTGTAAACATTGACGGTCATCTACACAATCCACAACACCTCCAACCTTAGTGTGTTCAGCAAACTTACTAAACCATCCCTTCAGTTCCTCATCCAGGTCATTAAAAAAAAAAATCACGATCAGTAATGGCCACAGACCAAATCGATGAGTCTCTCCATTGGTCACCTAGATCCATGCAGAGTATGACCCGTCGACAAGCAGTCTTTGCTTTATCTGGGCAAGCCAGTTCTGGATCCGCAAAGCAATGTCCACTCAAATCTCATGCCTCCTTACTTTCTCAATGAGCCTTGCATGGATTACCTTAGAAAATGCCTTGCCGAATCCATATACACTAGACCTACTGCTCCCCCTTCATGAACATGTTTAGTCACATCCTCAAAACATTCAGTCAGGCTTATCAGGCACCGACTGCCCTTGACAAAGTCATGCTGACGATTCCAACAATATTATAGCATTCTAAGTGTTCATAAATTCTGCCTTTCAGGAACTTTCCATCAACTTATGAACCACTGAAGTACGACTGACCACATTCTAATCGCTGCATACCCACCATTTCCTCATAGCCCTCGATTCTTCAACTATGCAAAACTCTGCCCGCCAGTCTTAATTTTTTTTTTATTATTGTGATAGCCTCCACTGCTTCTTTGAGCAGAAAATTCCACAGATTCACCACCCATGAAAGAAGAAGTTCCTCCTCATCACGGTCCTCAATTTACTCTCCAGAAACCTCAGGCTATGTCCCGTAGTTCTAGTCTCACCTGCCAGTGGAAACCACTGTCCTTCCACTATCTAATCTGTACATTCCCTAATTATATATGTTTCTAGAAGGTTTCCTGTCATCCTTCTGAGTTCCAGCGAGTACGATCCCAGGCGAGACAATTGCTCCTCATAGTCGAACCACCGAATCTCTGGAATCAGCTGGTGAACCGCCTACACAGACAGTTTATCCATCCTCGTCGGGAGACCAGAACTGCACAGTACTCCGGATGCCGCCTCACCAGTACCTTGTGCAGTTGCAGCATGTCCTCCCCGCTCTGAAATTCAATCGCTCTGGCAAAAAAGGCAAACATCCCATTTGTCTTCCTGATGGGCTGCAGCACCTGCAAACCAACCTCTTGTGATTCAGGAATATGCTCTCCAAAGTCCCTCCGCACAGCAGCATACTGCAACCGTTTACCACTTGAAGAATATTCTGTTCTTCCATTTTCCCTTCCCAAGTGGATGACCTCGCTTTTACCAACATTTCACTCCATCTGCCTGACGCTGGTACATTCGCTGAGCATATTAATATCTCTCTGCATGCTGTCAGTTTCCTCCGCACTCATCGTGTCGGCGACAGATCAAGGCAGTGATGATGCCCACGTGACCTCCTGCTTTCTAACTGGGTAAACGTTGGAGCTACTGATTTGTTTATTCAATTTCCTTAATCATCTATTCTGCCATCATGTTCGACCTACCGGAATGAAGAACATCACTCTCATCTGTGCTGAGCATCATCTGCCTCTTCACAGCGCAGTTTTGCATCCTATCAGTCTCCCTCTGTAACCTCTGACAGCCTTCCACACCATCCACAACACCTCCAACCTATATTTCCATCACCATATTTACCAACCCATCCCCCCACTTGCTCATCCAGGTCATTTATGTAAGTCACGAAGAATAGGGCTGAAAGAACAGATCCCTGAGGCACACGACTGGTCAACGAGCTCAATGCAGAATATGGCCGTCTAAAACAACACTTTGCCTTCTGTGGGAAGCCATTTCTGGATCCACATAGCAATGTTTCCTTGGATCACATGCCTCCTTACATTCACAATAAGCCTTGCATGGGGTACCTTATCAAATACACTCAGCCGATGTTTGCTGAAGCGATACCCTTTGGAAAGACCTGCCTTGCAGTTAGCATGTCGTTAGAGGACAGGTATGAAAGAGAAGCTGACTTATCTTTTTCAACGTAGTTATGAGGAAGAGACCAGGCACTTACCAGGAGTAGCTACAATGGCGAGTACAGGGTAGTAAACCAGTTTGAATATCAGAAGCACCACACTGATTCGATAGTCCAACGTCAGCGATTTGTAATTTTCAAAAATATATTGAATGCTTCCGAAAATGTTCTTCGCCATTCCCGTCGCATTGTGCGATGTTCTTCGAAGATTATGATCCATTGCCGGGATAGTTCAGATTCGTGTTCCCCCTACAGCTTCTGTCTTCTCTCTCTCTCTGCAGCCGCTGGTCTCTGATAGCGCAGACTGGCGGCTCTCACAGAAGCTGTTGTTGTGTGGGATACCGTACATATTAATATACCAGGTAACCAGTAGCCACACCTCCGCGGTGACGTCGACAATCCCCACGGACACACCTTTAATTCGATTCTGCGCAATCACATTGCAGTTAACGCTTTTTTTTTTTCAGACCGTCAAAGAAGCGATACAAAGGCAGATTGGAAATGAATCTAATAGTCCGAGTAGTCAGCTTTCCACGGATTGGGCCATGTGTGTAAATGGACACAACATTGAGAAACCTATTGACACACAGCTAGACACGGATATACAAAGGGTGTGGAAAGATAGGTACAAGCAACAAATAATTTTAAAAAAATAAACAATAATGATGAATTAAACAGATCGAAATAATTATTGCATAGATAGTTGTTAATAATATAGTTGCATAGGTAATTCGAAAATTATATCGAGTTAGATAATTCCAAAATAATGATTTTCAAAAGCAGAGTTTTGACCAGCGCCCAACCGGGTTTTCGGGTGTTTTGGGAGGAGAAGACTTCAGCCAACACGGGTATAAATGTCTACAGCGTGAAGAGCCAAAAGCAGACGAAGGCAGGGGCAAATGCTGTAACGATCGTCTGAATGGACCATCAAGCAGGTGATCTTCAGGTTTCTGCTCGCCGAGGCGTCAGCTAACGGAGGCTTCAGACAAAGTAGGCAAAGGAAAGAAAAGCACTTGGCTAAGACTTTTTTTCCTTCCCTTCTTTCTATCTGATGAGATAGGATGAGAGAGATGCCAGGGAGGATAGCTGAATGCTCATCTTGCGGGATCTGGGATGGCATAGAGAACTCCAGTAACCCTGACGACGACAGCTGCGAGAGCTGCGTTCAGCTGCAGCTTCCGATATTCGCGTTAAGGAGGTGGAGCTGGAACTGGATGAGCTCCAGATCATTCGGGAGGCCGAGGTGGTCACTGACACGACATATAGAGAGGCAGTTAAACCCAGGGCGCAGGGCACAGTAGACTGTGCTACGTTCTGGAAGGAGAGACGGCTAAAGGGCGCAGTGCAGAGTTACCATGTGGCCATCTATCTCAACCTGTTGGATACCGTCGCGGAGTTTTGGGGGGTGGGGGGCGGAAGAATGACCTGACATTGTTCAGTTACAGTGGTCGGGTCTCAAGCACTAAGATTGCCTCTGCGACTCAGAAGGGAAGTAGACGTTGAGCGGTGTCCTTGAGTGTTTTGTAGGGGGTGGATGGTGCGGCGGCGTGAAAGTCTCGATGTGGTGATAGGATGTTCTTTAGTGGTGCGGATAGGTAGCTCTTTCGGCGATAACGTCTCGGATTATGTCCTCATCAATCCTAACTAGATTATGAGCAGCTAGAAATCGTGGTCCATTGAGTTACCAACGACATGGGTTCTATGAGTGACGACGTATTGTACTGCCAGGTTCCGGGAGTTACATTGAAGTTAAAAGGCAGGAGCCTCCTGGATTTTCTGCCGGTGCTGCGGGCTTGTGAGGCCAGAACTAGGAAGGTTATACAGATCGTAGGTAGCTAAAGAGTTGTTTTTATATCCTAGTCGTCTGCAAAAGGATGCCAACATTGCTTTTGGCTTCCTCACTTTTCTGCAAATGTTCCTGTTACGGAATCTTTTCAAAAGACTCTGCACCTCTCCTTTTTTGCCATTGTTAAAACAGTCCAGGTCTATACAGAGCGTGCACAGTTTATTACATGGCGAAGGAGTTGTTTTTATACACCAGTCCTCTGAAAATGGATTGGAACATGGATTTGGCTCCCTCACCACTGACACAATCTGCAGATCTTCCTGTGGCTCTGCAACTCTGTTTAATCAATTCAGTTGTTCATCCCATTTTCGAAACAACCCACGCCTTTATTCGCTCTGCCAACGTGTGAGACTAGGCACTTCCCGGCATAAATCTGTCATGATATAAATAAATCCTTGCAGTGAGCGACATTTTAATCCCGAAAACGTCTTGCTAACGAGTGTGCTCAGAGGAGTGTTGTCTTCTTACTCTTACCGGTTGAGCGTCAAAGTGGCTGCGGTTTTTCATCGATTCTGTCCACATGATTATTATTCTATTACGAATTTATTGAGTATCCTAGCAAGGAAATGATTCCTGTGGTATATAGAAATATATGTATACTGACCCCACCTCTCGGTTCCTTCGGCTGCTTCCGTCTAGGGAAAGCTCTCCCCGGCGACCTACATCCGGTTCCCCCAAGCCTAGTAAGATTGAGATAGGTCAATTCCAAACCAACTCTTACCGAACTGCTGAATTAAATGGATGATGCAAATCAGTAAAAATATAAAGCAGGACATTGCCCTATTTTGATAGCCATTGTGCGTTGAATTTTGTACTTAGATCGGAAACGCAAACAAAATGCTGGGTTTATCTCATCATCTCTGGAAATCAGAAAACGCTCGATGTTTCGGGCCGAGACCGTTCATTAGGACTTAGCAGCAGTCCTACGTTTTCCCTCGACATAGTATCAATCAGTTCCAAGCTCATTAAAGGCATTTGCAACTAATCACCGTGGTACAGAGACTAAGCAAAAAGGGATAAAAAAAAATATCCGTAACTCTCACCGATTTAAGACCGCAAGGGCATAAGTCCATAATATATCGGAGCTGAAGTGGAGCATTTGGTCGATCCTGTACTCAATCAGGGCTGATCCTGTGTTTCCCTTCCTCACCGCCATTTCCCAGCCTTCTTGCTGAAACGATGGGAGCCAACAAATTATAAATCTCTGTCTTAAATACACCGAAAGACCTGGAATCCAAAGCTGAACGTGGTAACAAACCCCCAATTCACCATTCTCCGGGGGAAGAAATTTCTCCGCATCTCTGTTTGAATTAGACGCCTTTCTATTCTGAGTCTACGCCGCCTTGTCTCAGACACCCCAACCTTGAGAAACGTCCTTTCCACATCCACTCTACCGAGGGTTTTCAACATTCGAAAGGTTTAAATGAAATCCCACCTCAATCTTCTGAATTCCTGCGAGTACCAGAGCCACGACACTGACTGATTTCTCGTATAATTGTCCTTTCATTCCTGAAATAATCCTTGTGAAACTCCCCTAGGCCCTTTCCAATGCCAGCACATCTTTTTATAAGATGACGATCCTAAAACTATTCACAATAATTACGCTGAGGCTGCAGCACTGCCTTGTAAAGCGTCATCACCGCATCACTGGTCCTGCATTCTGGACCTCCTGAAATGAATGCTAACATTAGAGTTTTCTTCCTTATCTCCGACTCTACCTGTATGCTAACCCTCTAGGTGTTCTGCACAAGGACTCGCAAATATAATTTGCACCTCAGTTTGGTGGATTTTCTCCACGATTAGTAAATAGTCTGCACATTGGATTCTACTTAACAAAGCGCATGACCATGCATTTCCAACATTGCATTTAACTTGCCACTTTCTTGCCCATTCTCCTTAGCTTTCAAAGTTCTTCTGCAAACGGCCCGTTTCCTCAACAGTTCCTGCCTTCACACCAACATTTGTACCATTTGCAAACTTGGCAAAAAAGCCAACTAATCCGTCATCTATATCATTGGCACGCAATATAATAAAGTGGTCCCTGCACGGACGACTAGTCTCGGGCAGCCAATCAGAAACAGATCCTTTTATTCCCACTCGCTTGCGCCTACCGTTCAACCAATGCTCATGGTATGTCGTGTAATACCATGGACACTTAATTTAGAAAGCAGTTTCATGTGTGGCACCTTGTCAAATGTCTTTTGAAGGTCCAAATGCACAAAGTCCACTGCACCCCCTATATCTATCCTACATATCCTCCTCAGGGCTTCAGCAAGTTCGTCAGGCAAGATTTTAACAGACTTCTGAGATATGTAAGTCTCTTCGGTCTGATGATATCTGCGCTGAATACTGAGAGAGGAACGAGGTGAATTGTTCTTTCTTGTCCTCTGTAACCTTGTCCTGCAGAACTGTATTGGACTGGACTCTCTGACGGTGGTGTCTAAAACCAGGATGCTGTCCAAGCTGCATACCATCTTGGACAATGTCTCCCATCCGCTCCATAATGTACTGGTTAGGCACAGGAGTACGTTCAGCCAAAGACTCATTCCACCGAGATGCAACCCTGAGCGTCATAGGAAGTCATTCCTGCCTGTGGCCATCAAACTTTACAACTTCTACCTCGGAGTGTCAGACACCCTGAACAAATACCAGGGTCTTATTTCCACTTAGCATAATTTACTTATTAATATTCAATTATTTATGTTTTTTTTATAATGCTATATTTCTACACTATTATTGGTTGGTGCGACTGCAACGAAAGCCAATTTCCCTCGGGATCAATAAAGTATGTCTGTCTGTCTGTCCGTCTGTCCCTTCTCAAAACATTCCCAACCACTAAGGTCAGGCTGTCAGGTGTATAACTCCCTTTCAGCTATTTCTCTCCTTCCCTAAGGAGTGAAGTGGCTTTAGCAATATTTCTGTCCTCTGGCGCCATGCGAGATTCTAATGATTTTAGAAAGATCATTGGTAATGCTTCCACAATCTCTACCACGCACTCTTTATGAACCCTAATTTGGAATTCATCTGGTCCGGATGATTCATGCACCGTTTGGTCTTTCAGCTTTTTGAGCAGTTTCTCTCTTGTAGGAATAACTGCACCCATTTCCGTTCCTTCACATACTACAACATCAGACACACTGCTAGTATCTTTCACAGTGACGATTCATGCAAAATAGTTATTTATTTCATCTGCCATCTAATTGTCTCCCGTTATTATTTCTCAGTTTCTAACGGTCCTATATCCACTCTCATTTTTCTTTCACCACACACCTTGAAATTCTTCACTAGCTTGCTTTCATATTTTATCCTTTCCCGTCTAATATGTTAGTCTGTTAGTTGTTCTCTGTAGGTTTTTGCAAACTTCCCAATACTCTATTTTCCACGAGTTTTTGCTTTGTTATATGCCTTCCTTTTGCTTTTACGTTTTGCCATGATGGTGCTAATTTGTCATTTGAGTATTTATCTGTTTTTTTAGAATGCATTCTGCACGTTTCTCTGTCTCACCAGATACTCCCCACATTTCTGCACCGCAGACAATCCTGACAGCGTCTCCTTCATTTGTTATATGGCCAACACCTTGGTCATACGACTGTAAGTTCCTTTTCTACACTGAAAGATTGATTGCTGGGGGACAGCCTACCTGGGAGAAGCAACATTGGCCGCCCCTCTGGCAGAGAGTCCGGTCGGACCTGTGTCTCAGAAGGTTAGGGAAAAGATAAGGATGGCAGTAGTGATAGGGGCCTCTATATTTATGGGGCAGACAAGCGATTCTGTGGACGCCGGAAAAAAACTCAGATGCTAGTTAGCCTCCCAGTTGCCAGGGTCCGGGTTGTTTCAGATCGTTTGAAAGATACCTTGCATTGTGAGAGAGAGCATCCAGAGGTCGTGGGACATATTGATACCAATGGCATAGGTAGGAAATGGGAAAAGGTCGCGAAAAATCAGGAAGGAAGTTGAGAACCGGGACTGCAAAGGTATAATCTCGGATTACTGACTGTGGTATGCGACAGTGAGAATAGAATTAAAATGAGGTGGAGGATAAATACGTGTCTGACGGATTGGAGCAGCGGACAAGGGATTCACATTTTTGGATCATTAGGACCTCTTTTGGGGTAGGTGAGACCTGCACAAAAATAACGGACTGCACTTCAATCCCAGGGGGAGCAATAACCCGGTGATGCGGTTTGCTAATACTACTGGGGAAAATATCAACTACAATTCTTGGGGGTGTGAATGCTGGTAACGGAACTGAGCACACTGAAGGAGAGGATGTTCCCTCACAATTAGAGAAAGCTTGTCGACAGTGCGAATGAGAGGATAAGGAGATGATAGAGAAGGGACGCGCTCAGACCGACGGTCTGAGATGTGTTAATGTTAACGCAAGGAGTATTGTGAGCACAGCGGATGAGCTTAGAACGTGGATCAGTTCCTGGAGCAATGATGTTGTGGTCATTGCAGGGACTTATATGGCTTAGAGACAGGGAGGGGGCGTGGCACTCTTGAATAGGGATAGTGCCACGACTGCAAAGAAGGTGGACGTCATGCTGGTATTGTCTACGGAGTCTCTGAGGCTGGAGATGAGGAACAGGAAGGGTCAATAACTGGTGGGTATTTTTATAGGCCTCCCAATAGTATCAGGGATATCGAGTTGCAGATATGGAAGGGAATCCAGGAAAGGTGTAATCATCGCAGGGTTGTCGTGATGGGAGATTTTAATTACCCAAATATCGATTGGCATCTCCCTAGAGAAAGGTTTTAGATGGGGTAGAGCTTGTGAAGATTTCTTGACAAAATATGAAAATAAGCCTACAAGAGGGGAAAACTGTACTTGATTTGGTATTGGGAAATGAACCTGGTCAGGTGTCAAATTTATCAGTGGAAGAGCATTTTGTAGATAGTGATCATAATTGTACACGTTTGTATCTCCTTTACAATACCATTGGAGAGAGACAAGAACAGAAAAGTTAGAAACGCGTTTAATTGTAGTAAGGGGAAATGTGAGGCTATCAGGGAGGAAATTGGAAGCTGAAATTCGGAACAGATGTTCTCAGCGAAAAGTACGGTAGAAATGTGGAAAATGTTCAAGGTATATTCTTGTGGATTTCTGTATAGGTAGATTCCAATGAGACAGGGAAGTTATGCAAGAATACAGGAACTGTGATGTACAAAGGCTGTAATAAACCTAGTCAAGAAGAAATCAAATCCTTACAAAATAGTTCAGAGAGCTCGGTAATGTTAGAGTTCTAGACGATTGTAAACCTGACAGGAAGGAACTTAATTAGGCGAGCCAAAAGGGGTCATGTGAAGACCTTGGCAGGTAAGATTCAGGAAAAACTGAAGGCATTCTACAATTATGTGAACAAGAAGATAAAACGTGAAAAAATTGTACCTATTGCTGACCCTCTGCGATGATCTTTGCATCAACAGTTGAGACCGGAGAGGTTGCCGAGGATTGGCTGTTTGCGGATGTTGTTATGTAATTCAGGAAAGGGTGTAGAGATAGCCCAGAAAAATATAGACCAGTGAGCTTTTTGTCTGTGGTTGGTACGTTGATGTAGTCAATCCTGAGAGGCATGATTCATGAACATTTGCAGAAGCATGGTATAATCAGGAATAGTCAGCTTGGCGTTGTCAAGGACAGGACGTGCCTAAGGAACCTGATTCATTTTTTTAGAATGTGAGTAAACATGTAGTTGAAGGAAGTGCAGTAGATGTAGAGTATATGGATTTCACCAAGGCACTTAATAAGGTACACCATGGAAGGCTTATTGAGAAAGTAAGGATGCATGTGATCCAGGGGGACATTGCTTTGTGGACCCGGAACTGGCTTGCCCACAGAAGACAATGAATGGTTGTAGACGGGTGATATTCTGCATGGAGATCGTTAACCAGTGGAGAGCCTCAGTGATCTGTTCTGGTACTTTTTCTCTTCCTGATGTTTAGAAATGACCTGGGTGGGGAAGGTGGGGAAGGTGTTGTGGATAGTATGGAGGGCTGTCAGAGGTTACAGTGGGACATTTATAGAATGCAGAACTGGGCAGAAGAGTGGCAGATGGCGTTCAATACAGATAAATGTGAAGTCCTTCATTTTGGTAGGTCAAATATTAATGTAGAAAATAGTATTAACAGTGAGACTCTTGGCAGAGTTGAGGTTCAGAGGGACATTGAGTTCCGAGCCCACAGGACACTCAATGATGCTACGGAGATTGACTCTGTGGTTAAGAAGGTGTACGGTGCTTTGGCATTCATCAATTGTGGGATTGTGTTTAAGAGCCGAGAGTTAATGTTGCAGCCATATAGGACCCTGGTCAGACCGCACTCGGAGTGTTGTGCTCAGTTCTGATCCCCCCACGACAGCAAGGATGTGGAAACCATAGAAAGGGTGTGGAGCAGATTTTCAAGTATGTTGCCTGGATTTGAGAGCGTGCCTTACGTGAATATGCCTTTTCTCCTTGGAGTGACGGAGGATGAGAGGTGACCTTATAGAACCTGTTACGGATTCGGCAACCATAAATATATAATTGTGGCAAGGCTTTTGCAACGAATAAAACATTTATTAACCACTGAAAAACCCAAAAGTAAACAAAAACTAATGCAACTGGAAGTCAGCTGCTCCGCGGCAGCTCAAAGAGTTCTTAACGCGATAATGTGAAAAGAGTTCTTAGAAGTAGTAATGCAGAAGTCCAAAGTTTTACCAAGTCTGTTGACAAGAGTCTTTCCTTTATAACTTAAGTTTTCTTTTGTGGCGTTAATGTTGACTCCCGTCAAAGAATCCTTTTTCCCGGAGAATTTACGAAGCAAACAATGAAACGGCTTAAAGGCACAGACCTTTCCTTGGCGAAACTTTATTCTTCTGGCAGAACAGGAGTCATCAGGGCAAATTAATTTCTTCCGAATGAAGATTAAACACGGTCGAGCCTGCTTTAGTCGTCGAAATCGACTTTCCCCGATTCTTCGGTGACTGCGAATGTCGGTGAATTTTACTCTCCACGGCTGAACTAGCAGTATTAATGGCGAAACTGCCGGCAATACCCTTTTAAAACTTAAGGCAGAAAATAAAAATCCATTTTTAAACGAAACTGCGTCATAATATCAGAATACGTAGCACCATGGCGTCACTGGTAAAGACAACCACCGACTGCCCCTCGGCACAGGGACGGGTCCTCCTTTTATACCCTGTTGAAAAAAAACAACTATCACAAGACCTCTCACTGGCGGGAAAATGACGTCACTCCACCATCACTAGAACATTGCTCCATCTCCAGCAGTTCAACACCATTGTCACGTGACAAGTACATGCTACCCACAAGTATGTAACAAGCCGTATAAAATGATCAGAGGAATTGATCAGCTGGATAGCCAGAGGCTTTATCCCAGGTTTGAAATGACTATCACGTGAGGGCACAGCTTTAAGCTGCTGGAAGGAGGTACAGAGGAAATGTCAGGTTACCTTTTCCACTTAGAGATTGGTGAGTGCGTGGAGTGGGCTGCCCGTGATAGCGGTGAGGGCGGATACGATAGGGTATTTTAAGAGACTCCTGGATAGGCACACGGAGCTGAAAAAGAAGAGGCCAATTCGTAACACAAGCTAATTTATAATGTAACTACTTGCTCGGCACATCATTGTGGTCCGAAGATCCTGTATTGTGTTGTAGATTTTCTATAATTGCTAACTGATCATTTCTGCTTGAAAAATGAGCATATCCTTCCATTTTCCTCATAGACACAAGTATGTCTCGGCTTCTTTTAAAGGCCACTTATCCTTGTGCATTACCACCACACCAGGAAGTACATCCCATGTACCCACCACTCTGTGTTTAAAGTGTTGCCCTTTAGAGTGCATTGAAACTACTGCATGAAAATTATCTGACACATTGTGCATGGTTGTAAATAAATGTTTTTTTCTCTCTGTCATCCGCAAGATTATTACACAGCCTATTTACAGACATCTGAGTCAGTTATATATATCACATACCACTGTCGGACATTAATTGTGGACTGTATATTATGCATTGTGATTAAAATGGGACTCCTAGTTCACAACAAAAAAGTCTCTACATCACAAACTTCCACCTGCTGAAGGAATACAAATCTGCATTTTTATTTTTGCGCATGAGTGAATCAAAGAGCAGATTTAATGAATTACCTGTCCACGAACAGGTGTTTCGAACAAGCTGAGCATTCTTATATTAGCTCAGCATAAACCATCTTTTGCTCTCTCCAGTTTCTCCATATTCCTAAGAATATTTCCTATTCTCGTATTTCGCTATTGTTCGAGACCGAACTGTCGTATTAGTATGAAAAAGTTGTCATGCCTCCGGTCGCATTTCCAACTGGACATTTACTAGGCTCCCTCAACATCGACAACTCCATCACGTTTGTGTCGTCTGCAAGAGTATTGATGAGTCACTCCCATTTTCATACAAGTAAAATTCCAGAACATTTCCAACAATTGTCACATGCAGAATGGCTGCCCTCCACCACTGCCCTCTGCATTCTATTTGAAACCATGCTACCCAATGCAACTCGGTCCCATGTCTCAGCCTACCGGAAATGGCCCTTTTCAAAGGTGTTACCTCCATTTTGATTCTAACGTTCCGATCTTGACTGGCGTAAAGCTTCACGTTCCGAGCGACCCGACTAATGGGATAATTTACGATAACTGATTAACCTATTTGGTCTGTGGGAGCAATCAGGGGTACGCCAAGGACACCCAGGCAATCGCGCTTTACAGTCAGCGGCGGGAAATGAGTAGAACATCGGATAATCAACCGGAGAAGGAGAAAGGCCAAGCTACGAGGGAATCAATAAATAAATAGACATCATGTGCCTTTTCCTCAGCAATCACCTTCCCCACATACTGAATGTACTCAATCTAATTCGACAGGTAGGACAACCACTAATGAAATGTCCAATGATTTCTTTAATTTCCCAGAGGCTTTGCGATGGGGATTGCTGCTAGGGACGGACGATTGGATGAGTCGTTTTGTGAGTGCGAGTTACTAAATTATTCTGCAGGTGGCGGACAGATCTCCAAAGAACTCAGTTGCAAACAGAAACTTGCAGTCTGTTCACGGTAACTAGTTTGCCTGAACGGCTCAAAGACAGGGGCTCTTGGAGTCAATAACTCTCGCCACAAGAAAGAAACGGAGCTACATCGGGCAGCGATTCCGGCCGCAAGGAATACAGGCAGGGCACAACGGTCGTATTGCGATGGTGATGACAAAGCTTCGCATGCAAATAAGGGTAGAATCACCCACTGGTGGAACTGAGGGAGACATTACAGGGAACCCGTGAAGAAAGTAAACTGGAAGGAGCAGAGTGGAAGCAGACTGGGGACACTCCCTGATCCTGTCTGTGCAGAGAGGGGTGGAGGGCGGGAAATATTCAGTGACATCCAGAACCCCTATGGAACTGCCCTTTTCACTGACCAACTGGGATATTTTGGGGCCGTCCACAGCCCCAATGGAACTGCAGATGCCACTGACGAAAACGGATAGTTTGCAGCGGTATGGGCGAAGCGTTACCGAGGATTAATGCCCTCCTGGCAATGCCGAGTGAACTTTGCCATTAGACGGTAGGGCGATTTCACCGTCTCCTTCAGCTGCACCCTGAACCTGGCCTGGACCACGGCGTAAAGGACCGTATTGGTGCAGCAGCTCAGCAGTTGCAGCATGTAGCCCAGCTCCCGCAGAGATTTCGGGGGATTCACGAAAAAGAAATCACTGAGACTCTCCCATACGGAATACACCGCCAGCAGAGCCCACAGCAGGGTGAAATTCCCGGACATCACCAGCAGTAACAGAAGGGATTGCCTGCGGTTCTTCATCTCCAGGTCGGCGGGCGTCTCGCCACCGCGGGAACCACGGAGTCTCCTCCGGGCTCGGCTGCCCACTAAAACGTGTCTGATGGTTAAACCGTTTAACAGCAGAATCAGGATAAAGGGTAATATTGGGGTGAAGACAGAATGAATCACCAGAAATGTTGCCAGCTGACGTGGGGAAAATAAACGGTAACTGCCTAAACAGATCACCGACGTAATTAATAAGGAATATGACCCACCGAGCAAAAGATACCAGAAAATGTTCTTTACACAGCTCAGCAGAGTCACTGTCCCCAGAACCAGAGCCGCCGCTCTCCCGGTGCAGTATTTTCGTTTCAGCTTCTGAAAACAAATGGCGACAAATCGATCAAAAGTGAAAGTGACTGTGAACCAGACAGAACAGTCCGTGGCGGCGTAGAACACGACGGCGTGGATATTACAAACAGAAACACGTTCCGACCAGAGGAGAACCTCGTCTGTAATGTAAGTCATCGGAATCTTGCTCAATACCAGATCGAACAGAGCGACGAGCTGATCCGCTGCTACCATGGCAACCAGGTACATTGTGACGCCTTTGGAGAGACCGCACTTTCCCCGCGACAGGATGACCATCGTCACCACGTTCACTGCGTGGAGGGAAATAAAGACTATTAACACACATTTTGATGGAAACATACTCTGTAAACTATTATTTTAATCGACAACACTTCCGAGAGCAGAGATGAATATGGAATCAATGTATCTACTAAGGAAATCATATGGAACAGTTACTAAGTCGGTGGTGTTTATAATGTACCTGCTGAAGTTCAGGAGAATGAGCGGAATCTCATTCAAACCTATCGAATATTGAAAGGCCGAGATATCATGGACCTGGGGATGGCTTCAGTAGTTGGGGAGTCTGCACCTGAAACCGAGGTGTCACATCCCTTTGCAGCAGAGATGAGGAGCAATTTCTTTACATAAAGGCTGGTGAATGTGTGGAAATTTTCGCCACAGACGGCTATGGGGGCCAGTTCATTGGGACCTTTTGCAGCGGAGAGTGATAGGCTCTTGGTTCGTCGGGCTGTCAATAGATAGGGGGAGTTGGCGCCAGAATGTGGTTCAGAGGAATGATAAATCAGCTATGATGGAGAAGGCTCGGTGCTGGAATGGCCGGATTCAGCTGCCGTGCCCTGTGGGCTAATCAGGGACATCAATGGATGGCTGGATTGTACAGTGATGTTTCGCTACAGAAGAATCTGTTTAGACGGGAAAGTGTTAAGAGAATAATAAACTGATTAATACGCCATGTATCACATTGATAGAATTTCAAGTCCGCTCATCTGTAAACACGAGAGGAAATGAGACCGTAAGAACATTAGCAATAGGAGCAGGAATATTTCATCTGTTCGGACTGACATGATGTGACAATGAGAGTGGTCATGGAAGATCTAGAAACTTAGAAACATGAAAACCTACAGCACAATACTGGCCCTTCGGCCCACAATGTTGTGCCGAACGAGTCCCTACCTAAGGAATGACGAGGCTTACCCACAGCCCTCTATTATTCTAACCTCACTGTACCTATCCAAAAGTCTCGTCGAAGACCCTCTCTTGTCCTCCTCCACCAACTTTGCCGGCAGCCTATTCAACACACTCACAACACTCTGCATAACAAAAAATCCCCATGATATCTCATCTGTACCTACCCCCAGCAGTTTACCACAACAGATCACTGAGGCACACTACTGGTCAACGACCCCCATACAGAACATGACCCGTCTACAACCACTCTTTGCCTTCAGTGGGAAGTCAGTTCTCTAGCCGCAAAGCAATGTCCCTTTGAATCACATGCCTTCGTAATTGCTCAGAAAGCCTTCAATGGGGTGCCTTATCAAATGCCTTACTGAAATCCATCCGCTCTACATCTCCTGCTCTTGTTTCGTCACATCCACAAAAAATCCAATCAAGCTCGTAAGGCACTACCTGCCTTTGAGAAAGCCATTCTGACTACATCGAAACATATTAATCTTCTCTAAATTTTCAAAAAAAAATTGCCTCCCAGGATCTTCTCCATCAACGTACCAACCACTGATTTCGCCTACTTACCTGATTTCCTCTTATCCTTCTGAGTTCCAGCGACTACAATCCCCGGCGACTCAATTGCCCCTCATAGTCGAACCACCTCATCTCTGGAATTAGCTGGTGAACCGCCTACACAGACAGTTTGTCAAGCCTCAAGTCGGGAGACCAGAACTGCACATTACTCCGGATGCTGCCGCACCAGTACCTTGTGCAGTTGCAGCATGACCTCCCCGCTCTGAAATTCAATCCCTCTGGCAGCAAAGGCGAACATCCCCTTTGCTGCACCTGCAAACCAACCTTTTATGTGTCAAGCACAAGCACTCCAAAGTCCCTCCATGCAGCAGCAAATTGCAATCATTTACCGCTTAAATAATATTCTGTTCTTTCTTTTGCCCTTTCCAAGTGGATAACCTTGCATTTATCAACTTTGCACTCTGTCTTCCAGAAGCTGTTACATTCGCTGAACATATTAATATCATTATACTCTCTTTGTGTAATGGCAGCAATGATGCGCACGCGGCCTCATGATTTTTTTTACTGATGAGACGTTCGAGCTACATATTCATTTATTTAACTCCGTTAATGCTGTATTCTGCCATCATATTTGACTTACCAAAATGAACGACATCACACTTATCTGTGCTGAAATGCATCTGCCTTGCCTTAGTTTTGCATCCTATCGATGACCCGCTGTAACATTTGACAGCCCTCCAGAGTATCCACAAAACCCCCAACCTTTATGTAATCAGCGAATTTACTAACCCATCGCTCCAATTCCTCATCCAGGTCATTTGTATAAATCACGAGAATAGGGGTGCCAGATCAGATCCCTGAGGTACACCATTGGTCAACATCCTCAATGTAGAATATGACCGTATAAAGCAACACTTTGCCTTCTGTGGGCAAAACGTGTCTGGATCCACATAGCAATGTCCCCTTGGAGCACATGCCTCCTTACTTTCACAATAAGATCTGCATGGTGCACTTTATTTTCTGCAGCGATACCAGTTAGAAAGACTTCACTTGCAATAATCGTGTCGTTGGAGGACGGGTATGAAAGAGAAGCTGAATTATATTTTTCAACGTAATCATGAGGGAAAGACGATGCACTTACCAGGAAGAGCGACAATGGCGAGTACAGGGTAGTAAATGAGTTCAAATATCTTAAGCGCATGAACGATTCGACTGTCCAAAGTCATCCATTTATAATTTTCAACAAGAAATTGATACGGCCAGAAAATGTTCTTCGCAATTCCCGTAGCATTGCGCGATGTATTTTGAAAATTGTGATCCATTGCGGGAATAGTCCAGATTCCTGTTCCGGATCCGGACTCTGTCTTCTCTCTGTCTGCAGCCGCCGTTCTCTGATTGCGTAGACTGGCGGCTCTCACTGAAACTGTCGTTGTGAGGGATTCTTTACATATTAATAGTGCAGGCAACCAGCAGTCACACCTCCGTGGTGACGTCGTAAATCCCGACGGAGACACCCTTAATTAGTTTCTACGGAATTTCAGGTGCAATTAACCCTTTAATTGCACACCGTCAGAGAAGCGACACGAAAGCAGATTGGAAGTGTATCCCAGCATTCGGCTGTCCACGGATGCGTGACGTTTCTGTGAATGGACACAAAACTGAGCTTAGGGAGCTAGGTGCCAAGTTAAAAGACAGGACTTCCAGGACAGCAATCTCAGGATTGCTACCAGTGCCCCGTGCAGGTGGGTTTAGAAATAGTAAGATAGTGCAGATCAACACGTGGCTGAAGACATGGTGGAGGAGGGAGGGCTTCAGATTTATAGATAATTGGGCAGTTTTCCAGGAAAGGAGGGAACTGTTCCGGCGGGATGGTTTATACTTGAACTGGAGGGGGACAGATATTCTTGCGGGTAGGTTTGCTAGAGAGGCTCCAGTGGATTTAAACTAGATATGAGTGGGGAGGGGAACCAGAGTGTAGGAACAGATGTATGGGAGAAGGAAGAAAAATAAGACAGTACAATTCTTTGTACTGTTAAAGATAAACAGAGAGGAAGACGTGGACAATTTCATAAATGCATTTATTTTAATGCTGGGAGCATTTTAAGAAAGGTGTATGAGCTTAGAACATGGATTGATACCTGGAAATATGATGTTGTAGCTATCAGTGAAACATGGTTTGCATGGGGAAACAAAGAGTAGTGATTAAAGGTTCCCTGTCGGAATGGCAGGTTGTGACCAGTGGGATACCGCAAGGTTCAGTGCTATGACAGCAGCTGTTTACAATATACATTAATGATTTAGATGAAGGCATTAACAGTAACATTAGCAAATTTACTGATGACACAAAGCTGGGTGGCAGTGTGAAATGTCAAGAGGATGTTATGTGAATGCAGGATGACTTGGGCAGGTTGGGAGAGTGGACAAATGTATGGCAGATGCAGTTTACTGTGGATAAATGAGAACAGGAAGGGAGATTACAATCTAAATGGAGTCAAGTTAGGAAAAGGGGAAGAACAACGAGATCCAGGTGTTCTTCTACATCAGTCAATGAAAGCAAGCATGCAGGTACAGCAGGCAGTGAAGAAAGCTACTGGCATGCTGGCTTTTATAACCAGAGGAATTGAGTATAGGAGTAAAGCGGTCCTTCTGCAGCTGTACAGGGCCCTGGTGTGACCCCACCTGGAGTATTGTGTGCAATTTTGGTCCGGTGACTCGTGGTGTGTCTCAGGGATCTGTACTGTGTCCAATTTTGTTTGTCATATATATTAATGATCTGGATGATGTGGTGGTAAATTGGATTATAAGTATGCAGGTGATACTAAACAGGGTGGCGATGTGGATAATGAAGTAGGTTTACAAAGCTTGGAGAGAGATTTAGGCCAGTTAGATTAGTGGGCTGAACGATGGCAGATGGAATTTAATGTTGATAGGTGTGAGGTGCTACACTTTGGTAGGAATAATCCAAATAGGAGATACACGGTAAATGGTAGCGCATTGAAGAATGCAGTAGAACAGAATGATCTCGAAATAATGGTGCATAGTTCGCTGAAGGTGGAAACTCATGTGGATAGGGTGGTAAAGAGAGCTTTTGGTATGTTGGCCTTTATACATCAGTGCATTGAGTATAGGAGTTGGGAAGCAATTTTAAAATTCTACAATGCATTGGTAAGGCCGAATTTGGAGTATTGTGTGCAGTTCTGGTCACGAATTATAGGAAAGATGTCAACAAAATAGAGAGAGTACAGAGAATATTTACTAGAATATTATTTGGGTTTCAGCATCTAAGTTACATGGGAAGTTGAACAAGTTAGGTCTTTATTCTTTGGAGCGTAGAAGTTTGAGGGGGGCTTCATAGAGGTATTTAAAATTATGAGCGGGATAGATAGAGTTGTCGTGGATAGGCTTTTTCTTCCACTGAGATTAGGGGAGATTCGAAAGATGACGAGTTGAGACTTAGTGGGCAAAACTTTAAGGGTAACACGAGGGGGAATTTCTTTACTCAGAGAGTAGTAACTTGTGTGGAACGAGCTTCCAGTAGAAGTGGTAGAGGCAGGTTCGGTATTGTCATTTAAAGTAAAATTGGATAGGTATATGGACAGGAAAGGAATGGAGGGTTGTGTGCTGAGTGCGGGTCAATGGGACTAGGTGAGAGTAAGCGTTCGGCACGGACAATAAGGGCCGAGATGGCTGTTTCCGTGCTGTAATTGTTATATGGTTATATGGTCATAGTGGAATGTGTGGGTCCGTTACCAAAGATTGCAGCAGGTTATCAGTATGTGTTAACTGTTATGGGTGCTGTATCTATGTTACCTGAGGCTGTGCCTCTTAGAAACATCAAAGCAAAATCTGTGCTAAAGGCCCTCGTCAAGTTCTTCACCTTGCTAGGTCTGCCTAAATAGATTTTATCGGGTCAGGGAAGTTACTTCACCTCAGTGACATTCCAGCGGATAGTTTCTGAGCTGGGGGCTTATCAAATTGTATCGTCTGCCTACTACCCGGATTTCCAAGGTGCTTTTGAGCGATATCATTGTACTTTAAAGGCCATGATTAAAACCTACAGTTAGGAGAATGGCAGAAACTGGGATGAATGAATACACCTATTAGTCTTTGCCGTGAGGGATACCATTCAGGAATCAGTGGGGTTGAGCCCGTCTGAGCTCGCTTTCGGCCAAAGGCCAATGAGATCTTTGACCTTGCACAGAGAGCAGTGGTCTGAACCGACAGTGTGTGTCAGTGTGTTAGATTATGTTTTGCATTTCCGTGAGAGACTTAATAGGTTATGTCACCTTGTAAAGAAGAATTTGCAAGACTCCCAAGTCAAAGTGAAGCATTGGTATGATAAGAGTGCTTGGGAGCAAATGCTTGAAGTTGGAGATAAAGTTCTGGTTTTGTTTCCCCGATGGCCAACCCCTTCCAGGAGAAATTTCATGGAGCCTACGAGATAATTAAGAAGATTGACTCTTTGAACTATGTTATTAAAACTCCTGATAGGCGAAAGGCAACACAATTAGTGGACAAAAATATGTTAAAACCGTATTATGACTCTGAGATATTACCACGCAGGACTGTCAAGAAATCAAATAAGGTTGCGGAATCTGATAATGAAGGGCAAGAGCAATTTAATAAGTAAAATATTGAGTCCACCAGGCTGGAGAATTTCATTATTTTGAACGTCCTTATTGATAAAGTCTGTCGCTTTGAGCCGGCAAAGAGAACCCAATTGACAGAATAAATTAAAAGGCATAAGGATATATTTCCAGATGCTCATAGATGGTGCTCGACTGCAGTGCATGATGTCATTGTAAATTCAGCCCAGCCCACTGAACAACATCCCTACAGTATAAACTTAGAGAAAAGCAAGTTGATGGAATAAGGAACTGAATACATGCTAACAGCCGGCATCATTAGGTGATTTACATCAGACTGGGCGGGGCCTTGCGTTCTTGTTCCCACACCGGACGGTAGCACGAGATTCTGTACCGACCACAGGAAAATCAATGCAGTAACCAAAACAGATGTTCATCCTATCCCGAGGGAAGATGATTGCATAGATAAAGTGGGAAAGGCTAAGTACTTCAAAATAAATTGACTTGCTGGAAGGATATTGGTGTGTTCCTTCGACTGAAAGGGCTAGAGAAATAACAGCGTTTGTCACACCTTCACAGCGGTCTGAATATAATGCTTTACCTTTTGGAATGAAAATGCTCCAGGGACATTTCAAAGGGTGATCGATTCGGAGGTTTCGAAAAAGCAGGGGTTTATATCGATGAATAAATCGTCTGGAGTGACACGTAGGAAGAGCACATAGTGGCTGTGGAAAAATTGTTCAAACGGCTGCCCGAGGCCAATCTTACAGTTGGCCACGCTACTGTCACGTATCTTCGGTATGCGGTAGGTCAGGGGCAATTGGCTCCTGTACAAGCCCAGGTACAGGCTATTTCTGAGGTTTCTGTTCCGACTGGCAAGAAAACTTTGAGAAGCTCTTTATGAATGGTGGGGTATTAACGAAATTTTTGCGAAACTTTGCAGATATCGCTCTCCCCCTAACCAAACCTCTGGCGAAGAGAGAGAGATTTGTATGGACTGACCTTTGCCAGGAGGCGTTTGAACGATTAGAAACTGTACTGCGCTACCATCCCGTGGTCAAAGCACCTGATTTTTTAAAACCATTCTCTATAGCCTGAGACGCCAGTGACAAGTCTGCTGGGGCAGTATTGTTAAAAAAAGATGTGGATGACATTGACACCCAGTGGCCTATTTCTGCAAGAAATTTCTTGTACACCAGAAAAATGATTCCACATTTGAAAAGGAGTTACTATCACTTATTCTGGCTTTACTACATTTTGAAGTCTATATTTGTCCCACCCAGAAGCCACTTGTGCTTTACACAGATCATAATCCGTTGGTATTTCTGACTAATATGAAAAATAAGAACAAAAGGTTATTGAACTGGAGTCTGATATTGCAAGAATATGAGCTAAAATAAAATGTGTTAAAGGTACAGACAACTCTATAGCTGATTGTTTATCTGAATGATAAGTTCGAAATTGTACACATTTTACTCTGTTATCAGATGATTACCTATGTGTTGTTTCTAACTCTGTAATATATACATATAAACTACTTTCTTCCTTCGTAAAACAATCGTTAAAAGGAATGGGGTGTGACGGGGTTCAGAAAAAACACACAAATAATTCCACACCAGTCACGCCTACGACAGCCAGTGATCGATTTCCCAGAATCGATCGTCCAAAAACACCGCCTTCCTCTGGGTACAACACAGCTCGACCAGTGTCCAAAACCTGCTCCGCCTTCCTTTCTCTGTAAGAGCTTTATACGCAGGCAAGTGTCCTTCTGGAAAGGTAAACAACTTGAATAGAAACCATAACATCAATCTATCGAGCAGTTTCTCCCCCCCCCTCCATCTCTCTCTCTCTCTCTCTCTCTCTCTCTCTCTCTCTCTCTCTCTCTCTCTCTCTCTCTCTCTCTCTCTCTCTCTCTCTCTCTCTCTCTCTCTCTCTCTCTCTCTCTCTCTCTCACTGCGTTGGACAACTCCCTCTCTCTCTTTGTAGCCGCACAAACAGTGTCCACTTGCTGGAACTGAAGTAGACATTACAGGGAAGAGCCCACAGCAGTAACAGAAAGGATTGCCTGCGGTTATTCATCTCTGGGTCGGCGGCCTTCTCGCCAACGCGAGAACCACGGTGCCCGGGCTCGGCTGGCCACCAGACGTGTCTGATGGTTAAACTGTTGAGCAGGAGAATCAGGACAAAGGGAAATATTGGTGTGAGGAGGAAATAAATCAGTAGAAATGCTGCCTCGTAAGATTTCGAAAAACGAAAAGAAGGCACAATGAGCACGGACAAGTTTGACATCGAGTATGACCCTTCGAGCAAAAAGTTCCAGAAGATGTTCTTTACGCAGCTCAGCAGAGTCACTGTCCCCAGAAGCAGAGCCCCCGCTCTGCCGGTGCAGTATTTTCGTTTCAGCTTCTGAAAACAAATGGCGACAAATCGATCAAAGGTGAAAGTGACGCTGAACCAGGCAGAACAGTCCGTGGCAGCGTAGAACACGACGGCGTGGATATTACACAGAGAAACGCGGCCTGACCCGAATAAATGCCCCTGTATCATGTAAGTCACCGGAATCTTGCTCAATATGAGATCGCAGAAAACGACAAGCTGAGCTGCTGCTACCATGGCAACCAGGTACCTTGTGACGCCTTTGCAGAGACCGCACTTTCCAGGATACGCCTACCTACCTTTCTACTCTGCAAAGACTATGCCGGCCAGTCTTAAATATTTTTTTTTATTATTGTGGTAGCCTCCACTGGTTCTTGGAGCAGAGAATTCCACAGAATCACCGCCCAAGAAAGAAGAAGTTCCTCCTCATCACGGTCCTCAATTTACAGCCCAGAAATCTCAGGCTCTGTCCCGTTGTTCTCGTTTTACCTGCCAGTGGAAACCACTGTCCTTCCACTATCTAATCTATACATTCTCAATTATATATGTTTCTAGATGCTTTCCTGTCATCCTTCTGAGTCCCAGCGAGTACGAACCCAGGCGACTCAATTGCCCCTCATTTTCGAACCACCTCATCTCTGGAATCAGCTGGTGAACCGCTTACACAGACAGTTTATCAATCCTCAAGTCGGGTGACCAGAACTGCACTGTGCTCCAGATGCCGCCTCACCAGTACCTTGTGCAGTTGCAGCATGACCTCCCCGCTTTGAAATTCAATCCCTCTGGCAACAAAGGCGAACATCCCATTTGTCTTCCTGATAGGCTGCAGCACCTGCAAACCAATGGCGAGTACAGGGTAGTAAACCACTTGGAATGTCACAAGAGCCATGGTGATCCGAGAGTCCAACGTTAGCCATTCGGAATATTCAACGAGATATTGATACGCTCAGAAAAGATTCATCGCAATTCCTGGAGCATTGCGCGTTGCATTTCGCAGATTATAATCCATTGCTGGGATAGTGCAGATTCCTGTTCCCGACCCAGCCTCCGTCTTCTCTCTGTCTGCAGACGCTGGTCTATTATAGCGTAGACTGGCGGCTCTCATTGTTACTGTCGTTGTGAGAGAGACATATTAATACAACAGGTAACCAGTAGCCACACCTCCGTGGTCACGCTGGGAATCCCCACGACACTGCCATAATTAAGCTGTACGGAATGTCAGTCCGTCAGAGAAGCGACACCAAAGGAGATTGGAAGTGTACCTAATAATCCCAGCATTCAGCTGTCCACAGATGCATGGCATGTCTATACATGGACACAGGATTGAAAAGCTTATTGTCATACCGCCAGACACTGATATACAACCACTGGAAAGGAAGGTACACACAGGAAATACAAAAATATAATAAAACAAACAATAATGATGATATAAACAGATTAAGATGATGATTGCATAGATCTTAAAAATTATAGTTGCATAGGTAGATTGAAAATAATATCGAGTTAGATCATTCCAATCTAATGATTTTTAGAAAAATAAAAGAGTTTTGACCAGCGGCCTATCGGGAGTGCGGGTGATTTGGAAGGAGATGACTTCTATCAGCACGTGTATAAAAGCCTAGAGCGGGTCCTTACAGCGAAAAACAGCTTTGATCAGCGAACAGGTGGCGTTTTTTTCGTTGATCTGCCAGAGGAAGGCACGGTGAACTGCAGTAGCCGTCATCTGAATGGACCGTCAAGCAGGTGATTTTCAGGCTTCTGCTCGCCGAGGCGTCAGCTCAGGGAGGCTTCAGCCAAAGTAGGCGAAGAAAAGAAATGTACTTGGCTAAGACATGTTTTTCACTTTCCTTATTATATCCGATCAGGTAGAATAACAGAGATACCACGCAGGATGGTTGAATGCTCCTATTACGGAATCCGGGATGGCATAGAGAACTCCAGTAACCCTGACGACGACAGCTGTGAGACCTGCTTTCAGTTGCAGCTTCTGACAATCTGCGTGAAGTTGCAACTACGACGAGCTCCAGATAATTCGGGAGGCTGAAGTAATGCTGGACAAGACATATAGAGATGCAGCTACACCCAGGTCGCAGGGCACAGGAGAGTGTGTGACAGTCTGGAAGGAGAAACAGGTGAAGGGACCAGGGCAGAGATCCAATGTGGCCATCTCCCTCAACATTTTGGATACCGTCGCGGAATTTGGGGGGCGGGAGAATCACCGACCAGCGTTCAGTCACAGTGGTCTGGTCTCAGGCACTTAGTGTGCCTCTGTGACTCAGAAGTTTACCGGGGTGAATTACACGGCATCTACGCAAACGTGAGTATACAGTTTGGAAGGGGCTACGGCAGTTTCTCATAGATGAATGTGAGTTGATCGAGCCGAGTGTTACACTAACATTACATTTGGCTTCTTCAACTTTCTGCAAATCTTCCTGTAGGGAATCTTCCCAAAAGGCTCTGCATCTCTGCTTGTTTCAATGTTCACTCCATTTTTAAAATAGTCCCGACCTATACAGAGAGTCTGCAGGGCCACTGAAAATGATCTGGAACATGCATTTGTCTCCCTCACCACTGACTCAGTCTGCGAGATTCTCCTGTGGCTCTGCAACTCTGGTTTTTCAATTCGCTTGTTCTTCCCATTTTCGAAATAATCCACGCCTTTATTCCCTCTGCCAACATGTGTAACTAGGCACTTCCCGACATTACATTCCTTCTGTCAGTTATTTTCTTATTCTCCAGTCTGTCTTCTTCCTTCTGCAAACACCGTGCTTCCTCAACTCTACCTGCTGTTCTACCTACTTTCACATGATCCCTAAACCCTGCCACAAAACAAACAAACCGTTCACCCGAATTTTTGACGTAAACACGATAAGAAGCTGTCCCAACACCGAATCCTGCGGAACACCACTGATCATTGGGGTCCATTCAGAAAAGATCGTACGCAGTAATGTGTATGGATATATCTGGAATGCCACAATATTAAACACCAACGGGATAGTCTGAAAGCTTCGAGCAAATGAGAAATAAGCTTGCCTGGCTCTGTCCGGACATGAGGATTTACAAACTGCTTAGAAACACAAAAGACACAACAACCTACTATCAATACAAGAGTAAGATTGCAACAAATTATATGACTACCCATCTACTTGCCCCCCGTTATTATTTCTCGTTGTCTAGCGGTCCTACATCCACTCACATTTCTCTTTGATTTTTTTTTCTGTACTGAAAACGATTTAACTACCTACCTTGATATTCCTCACTAGCTTGCTTTCATATTTCATCTTTTCCCTTCTCATGATTCTGTTAGTCGTTCTGTCGGTTTTTAAAAGTTTCTGAATATCCCCCCCCCACTAGTTTTTGCTTTGTCATGTGCACTTTCATTTGCTTTTACGTTTACCACGATTGTGCAAATTTGACCTTTGAGTATTTCTTTGATTTGAGAATGCATGCATTCTGCGCGTTCCTCTGTTTTACCAGAAACTCAGCGCATTTCTGCCCTGCAGTCAATCCTGACAGCGTCCCCTTCAGCTTTTATCTGGGCAAGATCTTTCTCATACCATTGTATTTCTCTTTACCCAGCTGAAATACTGCTGGGTCAGACTTTAATTTTCACTAACCTATTTCAAATTGAACTCAATTATATTGTGACCACTGCTTCCTAGTGAAACGTCTACCTTAAGCTCCCTAATCACTTCCGTTTCATTTCATTGCACCCAGTGCATAACGGCTGGTCCAGAAGTCCGCTTAAGGACAAACTACAAAAACATGCCAAATCAATCGAGGTACATGTAGAAAAATTCGATGGCTTTCATAACATTGCACTTCAGGCTCACATTTTTTTTTTACCGTTGAAATCTGTGGTCTGTATTCCAGCTATTGTCGGGAGGCCTGTACGTACTTCACATGAGGGTCCTTTTAAACTGTCAGTTACTTAACACAACCCACAATGATTCCACACCTCACGATCCTATGTCACATCTTTCTAGTGAGCTGATGCCATTCTTTACCTGCAGAGCCACGCTACCCGCTCTGCAAACCTTCCTATACCTCCGATACAACGTGTAGCCTTGGACACTCAGTTAGGAAATGCGACCAACTTTCAGCCACGATTCAGCAATAGCCAGCACACTCGACAATCGCACAATCTGTAACGGTGCAACAAGATAATCCTTTTTATGTCTTAATCTGGAGCTGAAGGTCAGTGGCATTCGGCTGTTTTCAGGACCATTAGGTGTAAATGCTCAGTTGTTGATGGGGGTATCTGAGTGAACGACAGGAGAGGGAAGAGGTATAAATAGCCAGTGCAGAACAATCTGTGGTCGTTCCCATCAATAACAGGTGTACCGACCTGGATATTGGTGGCTTGAATAACGACCATGGGAGTGCTGCAGCGGCCCGATCTCCGGCACTGAGTCCAACGCGGTGGCTCAGAATGGAGGGGAGAGAGGAGTTACAAGGGATTGAGCAGTTGGAGGAGCCGACAGGAGGTTCAGTGGAGACGCTTAGATGGTGCAGAAAAATGCCAGAATATGGCACAAAGAGATACTGACCCAATACAGAGTTGGGTTCACTAAAATGCTTCAACTCCTTTGTCACAATATCATCGTACTCTGCAATAATATCTTTCTCTTCAAGATTTTGTCCTACAGTGTATCTGTTTCCGTTTTGAACGCCGATGTAAAATAATCATCAAGGATTTTCTGAACTTCTCGCCTCCGGATACCCTGCTTTCTTCCTGAAAATGTCCGGCTTTCCCCTCGCTCCCCATTTGCGCCTCATATACCTTCTCAATATCCCTTGTTTCAACATTCGTGCTTTGTTTAATAACCACCGCTTGTCCGGCTCGATATAGGATTTCTAAACATTAAAAACATCACTTAATTTTTCCCGTCTGTATCTAAATGCTTCGAAACATTCTCGAGCATTGCCTTGTCTCGCTTCATCCTCAGAAAAAGAGAAACGCATGCTTTTACTGAGATCGATATTGTAAGATATCTACATGCCATGGGTGGACTTAGAGCCAGAGTGTTGACAGAAGTAATGAATATAGGTGGGGAGGGGTAGGCAGAGCTAAGGAAGCAATGAGATTGCACCAGGACTTAGACAAATTGGAAGGATTGGTGAAAAGTAAAGTGTGAAATTGAGTGTAGTAAAACGAATGCTAATGCATATTGGTAAAAGGAACAATATGGCAGGCAACTATCTAAATGGACAGATGGTTCAAACATCAGAGGTGCAGAAGGACACAGGTGTCCTCGTGCAAGATTCGCAGATGGTTAATTTACAAGTTACATCTGTTGTAAAGAAGGCAACTGCAATGTTGGCATGGATTTCAAGAGAATAGAAAGTTAAAACAAGGGGATAACGCAGGCGATTTATAAGACACTGGTCAGACCGCACTTGAGAGTACTGCCAACAGTTTTGTGCCTCATATTTCAGAAAGGGTTTGTTGCCATTGAAAAGAGTCCAGAGGGGGTTGACAATGATGATTCTGAGAATGAAGGGGTTAATATACAGGGAGCGGTTGGCAGTTTTGGGCCTGTACTCACTTGATTTTAAAGGAATGGGGGAGACTCTCATTGATACCAACAAAATTTTGAAAGGACTTGATAGGGTCGGTGCGGAGAGAATGTTTCCTCTGTTGGAGGTGTCCATCACTGGAGGAATCAACCTCACAAATGAGGCGCGACCTTTCAGAACAGACTGCTGTGAGGTCTACGCCCTTGCAAATATTCGAGGTGGAAATCGATCGCATCCTGATCGATCAGGGCGTCAAATGATATGGCGTGAAGATAGATCTATGTGGTTCAGTGAGATCTGGGATCAGATGTGATAGAATGTTCTGGAAGACTCGATAGCCCAATGGCCTATTTCTGGTCCTATCTCTAATGGTTGTATGGACTACCTGAATATTTTATTCGCATGTCCTTTTTTCACAGTGTTTTACGTTTCCCTTTGTCATTTATTCCAGGGATAACCACTCTGCCTGTCCCCTTTACCTTTAGAACTTACTGAAACCCTTCTGCAAAATACTTACCGGCGGGACGATTGACGAGCACAACCTCCAAAGCTCTAGTTCCCTGGCGCCGACCACAGAGTATTCCTCTCACGATAGAACACACGACCACGGTTTCCTTCGAGCACGTGATCTTCCCTGTGTACTGCGTTCTTTCCCCGTGTTACAGCAATGCCGACTCTATCAACAGGGTCAACGGAAAATTAGAAAATCTCCAGCTGTCTGTCAATAGGGTCAATGGCCATGTGGTCACGCCAAAGACAGATTAAATTGATTATCACACTACGTTATGTCACCAAATACTACCTTGAGGTTGCTTTTCCTGTTGGCATCCGGAGTACAACAGACAAATGCAACTGAAACATTGAAGTGCCATGTCAAATCTGAGACTATGCAAATAACCAATGTGCGATAGATGACAAACTGAGCAAGTACCACATAAATAAGTTAATGAATAAGGAATGAATGGAAGGATAGAATGGGAGATAGGTTGATGGACAAAAAACTACTTTAGACAAAGAACATGAGATGATGTGTATCAGAAGAATGAGCGGAGCTTGGAGGGAGGAATCTCATTGAAATCTATTGAATGTTAAGAGGGCCAAGGTAGAGTGGATGTGGAGGGTTCTAGGAACTGAGGGCTCAACCTCAGAACAGAACGATCCATTTAGAACATCGGTTAGGTCGAATCTGAACAGCTAGCAAGTGGCTAATCAAATGAATTGAATGTCCCTGGCGGCTGTAGAAGCCACGTCGCTGGATATTTTTAATGCGGAGTATCAGACGGAATTTGAGAAGGCAGAAGGATAGAATTGAAAATACCCTTGATGGAATGTCGTAGCAGGCGCGATGGACGCGCATAGTCTAATTCTGCTGTTTCGTCTCAGCCTCCTCTGCTCTCTGTTCATCCATGCGTCTAATTATAAGATCACACGATATCGGAGCAGAATTCGGCACTTTCGACATCGAGTCTGCTCCACCATTTCATCATGACCGTTTCAACTTTCCATTGATCTCTCAGGTCCTGGTTTGTCCACGTATCTCTTCGAGCCCTGACTCGTCAGGAACCTATCAACGTCTGCCTTGAATACACAAAATTGCCTCGACAGCTGCCTGTGGCAAAGAATTACACAAAATCATCAGCTGTCGGTTGAAGAAGTCTCTCCTCATCTCCGTTTTAAAATGGACGTCCCCTGTAATCCGAGGCTGTGCTTTCTGGTCTTGGTTCTGGCACCATAGGAAACAATCTTGCCACATCCACACTATCAAGGCCTTTGCCCATTGGATAGGTTTCAATGAGGTCAGTTTCACTCGGCAAAGGGAAGGTAGGTCCCTGTTGGAAGGAAAGACAGGAATGAAAAGATAAGATGTCAGGCGATTTGATAAATTTACTCAAGGAAATAACGGGCATGTATGGAACAGCGGACGTTTCGCTGGAGGCCCATCTGAAGGAAATCCGGGAGGGTCAATGAAAAGTCATTGGCAGTCATTAATAATGTGAGTCACAAGGCATTTCATACCTACATCAAGAGGAAGAGAGGGTGAGACCATACACCGATAATGAAAGAACATATCCTTGGATGCGCAGAATGCGAGGTGGGTGGCGGGGGGACGGGAAGCACTAACTGAGTACTTTGGTTCAGTACTTTCCAAGGAAACGGATGTGGGCGACTAGGAGATCAATATTTAGTGTATAAATACGCTAAAACGTTTTGAAATCAAGGAGGCGGAGGGGCTGGTCCCCCAAAATGTGAGCTAGGTCCACGGAACCTGGAGGAAGTTATCCCACTGTTATTGACAGAGGCAAGATGGAATATTACTGGGGATTTGTTCGGTTCCATCATGTCCCCTCCAGTCACAGGCGAGTTCCCGTAGGACTGGCCAGTTTTTTCCCATTATAAAAAGGGAAAGGGTGAATATCCCGGAAACTATGGACAAGTGAGACTCATTTCAGTTCTATGGAAATGGGAGGTAAAAATTCGTATGTACAGGATGCAGGAGAATTTGGAAACCAAGGCAGATTTGGCAGAGCTAGCATGGCTTTGCTCGAGGCGAATCTTGTCTTACAATTTGAATGAGAATTTTAAAAAATGTGACGGAAGGGATTAATGGTGGTAGGGCAGTGGATGCTGTCCTCATGATTTCAGTCAGGCGTTTCACAAACTCCCTCAAGGGATACTGATCCAGAAATGTTCAAGAGGCAGGGGATCCGCGGTGAATTGTCTGTTTGGATACGGACCATATTCGCTCATAGAATACAGAGTGAGTTGACTGAACGGACTCATCCCAGACAGAGATCTGTAATTAGTCATGCTCGGTAGTGATCTGTGCTGGATGCCTGCGGCTTGTGATGAATATAAATGACCTGGACAAAAGTCTAGATGCGTTTTCCGGCGATACCACGGTCGATTGAGCTGTGCTCAGTGTAGAGGACTGACAAAGAATATAGCTTGGCACAGATGAGTTGCAGATATTAAAAGCGACAGGATAGATGGAAATTAACCCAGATAAATCTGAGATAGAGCACTCTGGTGTCAAGTAAATGCAAGGAAACAGTACACTGATAGGGCAAGTTCCTGAACCGTGTAGCTGAGCACAGCGATCTTGGGATCCAAGTTCTTAGCTTCTTGAAAGTGGCCACGCAGGTCGACAAGGTGACTGAAAAGTTTTTGGAATGTTTGCTTTACTAAGTCGTAGCACGAATTTCAAAGACAAGACATTATCTTGAAATTTATGAAAACACTCGTCAGGCCAGAACTGGATATTTGCGCACAGTTCTGATCGTCCACCATTGGAAGGTCACTGAGGCTTTGGAGAGGATGCAGAAGAGCTTTGTCGGAACGCTGCCTGCTTTAGAGGACATGTGTGATGACGAGAGGCTGGAATAACGAGTCGTTTCCTCTGAAGCGCCGGAGGCTGAGGGGAGATTTAGCGGAGGTTTATAAGATTATGAGAGGCATAGATGGAGTAAATAGGCGGTATCTGTAGGACAATGTTCAAATATCTAATAGCAGAGGCCATGCATCGAAGGTGAGAGGGAGTAGTTTCAAGCGGGATGTGAGGGATAGTTCTACTGAGTCCATACCTCGTGGGTGCAGATCAATCTCGGGGTCACTGAGGTTGTGTGAATCTCTCTCCCCTGGTACAAAAGGCGGATTTTTGAGGTGTACTAACTGTTTCGATCGGGAGGTGAGATTGCTAACACCCCTGTAGCTTCTTTCAGATGGCAGCGGTGTGAAGAGAGGATGGTCTGGGTGGTGGTTCGGTCGGATGATGGATGTGGCTTTCCAGCTACTTTATCTGGTTTAGAGGACATGTGTGATGACGAGAGGCTGGACAAACGTGTCGTTTTCTCTGAAGCGCCGGAGGCTGAGGCGAGATTTAGCGGAGGTTTATAAGCTTATGAGAGGCACAGATAGAGTAAATAGAGAGTATCCGTACACCAGTGTTGAAATATCTGATAGGAGAGGGCATGCATCGAAGATGAGAGGAAGTAGATTCAAGGAGGATGTGAGGGATAGTTTCTTTTACTCCGAGAGCTGTGGATGACTGGAATGCGCTGCCTGGTACGGAGTGGCAGGTAAATCCATTAGATATTTTTAACAGACGTCAGCATAGTCATATGAATGTAAGGAAGTTGGAGGGATAAGGACATTGTGGAGGTAGGACTGATGAGGGCTTGGGTATTTTCAATTTGATTTATAGCTGTTCTTGTCCTGCACTGTTCTGTGTTCCTGGTAATTGAGAAATGAGTCCCTCAGCTGAGATAAAAATACAAATAATGTAAAATATAAATAGGCAATGACTGTCGAGAACATCAGATCAGGAGCCCTTGAAAATTAGTCCATACCTCACGGGTGAGAATCAATGATGCGACTAGAATGGGTGACTAAAATTCTCGATTCTGGTACGAAGGACGCATTTTAGAAGTGTATTAACTGTTTTAATCGCGGGCGTGTGAGTGATAACGCCCCTGCAGCTCCTTTCAGATGGCAGCAGCGTGAAGAGGGCATGGTCTGGGTGGTGGGGATCCCTGATGATGGATTTTGCTTTCCTGCTACTGAGTTCCTTGTAGATGTAGTCAATAATGAGGAGGGTTCTAGCCGTGATTGACTGGGCTACATTCAGTTATATATATATATATAATCTTAACAGCCGGTTAAGATTAACCGGAAGATTAACCGGATTAACAGGAAGCCATACACTGTTTGTATTACCACGACTGTACGGTTTCCTATCTCGATCCAGCAGCTTTAAATGAATCCCCACTCATCTCCCTCCTGGCACAGAATCCTGCAAGCCGGACCAGTGCTCCGCCGGCCCGCACAGAGTCTCCGGCACCGACGCTCAGGGTCCGAAACCGGCCTTTCTGTTGAAGTGACAGTTCACCTGCCAGAATGCCGGTTTCGCCTGCTTTACCCGGTGTTGCCAGTGCAGTGCAGACTCCACCTCTTCAGTGAAATGCGAATGAGTTTCGGAGAACTTTTCTGCGAGTCCTTCGCAGAAAACGTGAACTTTTCTTGCACCTCCCTGCGCAATAGATAAAACTGCCCCCTGGAATGCGAATCTACGCCATCTTCCCATTCCCTTTCTGTGATTCTTTGCTGCCAGAATGATATTTCTAGGGGAACAGCTCATATGGTGTCTAGGTAGTTTCCTACCAGAGGGTGTGGACATTTCTGCAGCACCAGCTGATTTGTCCCCGCTCACTACTTTCTCTTGCTCCATCCGCTTTTCTGGTTCCTCTCTCGTCTCCCCTGTTCAGTTCATTTACCCATCTTTCTCCACCTGGTGAACCTCCTTCTTTGCTTTCGTACATGAAATAATAAGAACAGCGTAAGGATAAAGGGATCATATTTATGGATCTTAACTTAAGGTGTAGTAACGACGATCACAAACAAGAAAGCCCGCTCTAATTAAATTGTCGGGTGGGCTCCAGTTGGAGCTGATCATGTACTGTCCCGTTTCTCCTGGGCTCTCGGTCAACGTGAAAGCAAACGCCACCTTCCGGATGTCGCTCGCAATCCATCTCGAACACCAGCTGATTGTATCCTACGATCGCTTCTATCGGCTTCTCGTGCTCATCCTCCGCCTAACCAAAATAAAATAAAAAGAATCAACCTTATTATCCCTCACCAAGAAAAGTTGTCCCTAATTCTACCATCCATAATTTGACCGCCCGCATTCCTTATCTTCAACTGTAATCCAAAGAGGTTGCCAGCAGAACAGACTGCTCTGACCGAACTGCTGAATGAAATACATAAAACATAACAGTAAAAAAAAATGTATAAAGCAGGATGTGACATTACTTTGATAACCATTGTGCATTGAACTTTGAACTTAGAACGGAAGCACACGCAAAATGCTGGGAGAACACAGCAGGTCAGACAGCATCTGTGAAAATGAAAAAGCGCTCGAGGTTTTGGGCCGAGGCCATTTCATTAGGACCTGACAGCAGCAATGGACTTTTCCTCTCTACATAAGTTTCCATCAGTTCCCTGTTCATCTCAGCAACGTGATACTCAGACTAAGCAAGCATTGATAAAAAAATGTCCATAGCTCTCACCGATTTAAGACCACAGAAACTTAAGACCATAATATGTAGGAATACAATTGGGCCTCTTGGTCCATCGTGTCTGTTTAATCACGGCTGATCTTTTACTTGCCTTCCTCACCGCCATTCCGCGGCCTTCTTATTCAATCAACAACCAATAAATCTCTGCCTTAAAGAAACCCGAGAACATGGCCTCCACAGGCGAATGTGGTAACATATTTCCCAAATTCACAACCCTCTACTTCTCTGTTTCAAATGATAGGCTCTCTATTCTGAGGCTCTGCCCTCTTGTCTCGGGCACCTCAACCATCGGAAACTTTCTTTCCACAACCACTCTGCCTTGGTCTTTCAACATTCGAAAGGTTGAAATGTGATCTCACCTCATCCTTCTGAAATTCCAGCCAGTACAGACCCAGAGCACTCAAACAGCACTAACATGTTAACTCTTCCATTCCTGGAATCAGATTTGTGAACCTCCCCTGTGTCCTCTCCAATGCAAACATGACTTTGTCAGAAGAAGTTCCGAAAACTGTTCACATTCCACGCGCCGAGGGTTCAGCGATCTGCAGCATCTAATTACTGTACCTGTTTCACAGAGCTCTTGAAATAAGTCAAGTCATGTGAAATCACTTTTTATAAATGATAAATAGATGATAACATTGACGTTTCCTTCCTTACATCAGCATCGCATCCGGGAGTTCCTAATGACCTTCCTATTCCCCCGATACAACGTGTATTATTGAACATTCAGATCCGAAATGCGACCAAACTTTAGCCACAATTCAGTGATGGCCTCAACACCCTACAATCTGACAGTCTGCAGCGATGAGGTAGGTTTGCCTGTGTTAATTGCGAAAAGGAAGTATGTGCGTGAGGCCGGTTTTCTGAGCTTGTTGTCAGATGTGGGAGTTCCCGGAGCCTCACAGTCTCCCGGATGGCTATATCAGGACCCGGTGTGCCGAGTACAGCTCGATGACCTTCGTATGGTCAGGGAGAGCGAGGGGATGACAGAAAGCAGTTATAGGTAGGTGGTCACACCGGGGCCACGGGAGACATACTAGTGGGTCACAGTCAGGAGAGGGGAGGTGAAAAGTCAGGTATTACGCTACCTCTTGACAAAAGGTAATCCAGTTTGAGTAATGCTGGGGGGAAGGCCTATCAGTGGGAAGTAACAGCGGCCGTGCCTCTGGCATAGGACCCGGCCCTGTGGCTCAGAAGGGTAGGGAAAGGAAGGGGGTAGTACTGATAGGAGGTAATACTGTTAGGGAGACAGACAGGCGATTCTGTGGACGCAGGAAGGAAACACGGATGGTAGATTGCCTCGCAGGTGCCAGGGTCCGGGATGTGTGAGATCATGTACAAGATATCCTGCACTGGGAGGGAGAACCGCCAGAGGTCTTGGCACATATTGATACCAATGACATTAGTCGGAAAAGGGAAGAGGTCTTGAAAAAAGAATACAGGGACTCAGGAAGGAAGTTGAGAAGCAGGACTGCAAAGGTAGTAATCTTGCGATTACCTACTGTGGCATACGACAGTGACTATATGAAGGGAATGAGGTGGAGGATAAACGCATGGCTGAGTGTTTCGAGCAGGGGACGAGAATTCAGATTTCTGGATCATTGGGACTTCTTTTGGAGCAGGTGTGACCTGGACAAAAATGAAGGGTTGCACTTGAATTCCAGGGGGACCAATAACATGGCGTGGAGGTTTGATAAGGCTAATGGGGAGAGTTTCAACTAAAATTGTTGAGGGTGGTGGATCGGAACCGAACTGAAGAGACTGCAGAAGAAGAGGTTGGCTCACAAATAGAGAAAACTGGTAGACTGTACTTGAGGGAGGACGGAGAGGTGTCGGTGAAGGGACGCGCTCACACAGACGGTTTGAGAAGTTTCTATTTTAGCTCAAGGAGTATTGTGAACAAAGCGGATGAGCTCAGAGCGTGGATTAGTACTTGGAGCCTTGATAGGGTGGCCATTAGAGGGACTTGGATGGCTCAGAAACAGGGAGGGAGGCAACAGAGGAGGGGCGTGGTACTGTCGATCAGAGAGAGTGTCATGCCTGCAGAAACGTTGGGCGTCATGGTGGAATTGTCTACGGAGTCTGTTGTTGGAGCTTAGGAGCAGTGGGGGTCAATAACTTTTCTGGATGTTTGTACAGTCCGCTGAATAGCAACAGGGAATTCAAGGCGTAGACAGGGAAAAAGATCCTGGAAAGATGTAATAATAGCAGAGGTGTCGCGATTGGAGAATTTATTTTCCCTAATATCCGTTGCAATCTCCCCAGAGCAAGGGTGAAATTGGGTGGAGTTTGTTACTTGTGTTCATGAAGATTTCTTGACAATACATGTATACAAATCGACAAGAGGGGAGACAATACTTGATCTGGTATTGGGAAATGAACCTGGCCGGGTGTCAGATCTCTCAGTGGCAGAGCATTTTGGAGATAGTGATCATAATTGTATCTCCTTTGCAATAACATTAGAGAGAGTTAGGAAAAGTCAAGTTAGAAATGCTGTTAATTGGAGTAAGAGGGGTTGTGAGGCTATCAGGGAGAAAATTGTACCACAACAATAGGAAGTGCATCCCATGTACCCACTGCTCTCTGTGGCAACGTCTTGTCCTTCAGAGTACATTTGAAACTACCGCATGAAAATGCCCAGCACTTTGTACCTGTCTGCAAATAAATGGGTTTTTTTTGTGTCATCTGGAAGATTATTTATCAGTCTATTTGCAATCATCCGAGTCAGTTATATACATCACAAGCCCCGGGAAGACTCACTGTCAGAAATTAACTATGGACTGTTCTTTATGCGTTGTAATGATAATGCGATTCCTGGGTGACAACATAAAATCTCTGCATCAGAATCTGCCACCTGCTGGCGGTATACAAATCTACGGTTGTATTTTTGCAAATGAGTGAATTAAACAACAGTTACCGAATTACCTGTCCACGAACAGGTGTTTCGACTTTTATATACCCCCTGGGTTAATTTGTTTAGTGATCTGTCACTTGAAAACGCCGAGGGAATGAGACTGACTTTTAGATCCGTTACATACCATCATAAGACTGTAGCTCTTTCCACTTAAGCTTGAATACGTTTGGGAATTTTATTTTGTTATACACATATAATGCATAATACTTCAACCTCTTGTTTTACCTCTTTTACGTTACTATATTACGTAGTAATTAATAAAATAGTGATTGTCAACAGCAAAAGCAGACTCCAGGTGTGTTCTATTGCTGCTGAAACTTTTACAGTGTTGCTGCACGTAAGAGGTACTTTCCCCAGGGTTGCGTGTACGTAACACTACAAAGCTGAACATTCTTCTAATACCTCAGCATAAACCGACTTTTGTTCTCTCAGTTTTCTCTAATTTCCGAAAAAAAAATCCTATTTATAAAAATAAATATTTATACAAATATTTCCCTATCGTTCGAGACCGAACTGTGACAAATTTGTCATTTCTCCGGCCACATTTCTAACTGGACTTTTACCAAGCTGCCTCAACATCGACAGCTCCAACACGTCCTCAGGAGTATTTATGACTCACTCCGATTTTCATCCAAGTCAGACGCCAGAACTTTTCCAACAATTGTCACATGCGGAATGGCTGCCTTTCACCACTGCCCTCTGTTTTCTATTTGAAGCCATGTTATCCAATGCATCCCGGTCTCATATCTCAGCCTAACTGAACGGGTCGTTCTCAAAACGCTTACTTCCATTCGAATCCCAACATTCGGGCCTTGACTGGCGCAATCCTTCACGGTCTGAGCGACCCTGCTAATAGAACAATTTACAATGACCGATTAACTTTTCAACTCACAGGTGTTTGGTCTGTGGGAGGAATCAGGAGTACGCCGTGGACACCCAGGTGGACACGGTATATAGGCACAGGCGGGAAATGAGTAGAACCGCGGATAATCAACTGGAGAAGGTGAAAGGCCAAGCTACGAAGGAATCAATCAATAAATAGACATCATGTGCCCTTTCCTCCCCAATCACCATTCTCACATACCCAATATACTGAGCACAGGTCCACAGACAGGACAACGACTACAAGTCAAGTCGTCTTGTCAAGTCACCCTTTATTGTCATTTCGACCATTACTGCTCGTACAGCACACAGTAAAAACGATACAACGTTTTTCAGGACCATGACGCTTCACGAAACAGGACAAAAACTACACAGTGTGATAGTATTGGAGATGCTGCTCCCGATCCGGACTGACTGAGCTCTGCCTGTTGGGAAGGCTGTAATCCAGTTGCAGAGGGAGGTGTTCAGGCCCGGTAGGATAAGCTTTCCAATCAGTTTCTGAGGGATGATTGTGTTGAATTCTGAACTGAAGTCTATGAATAGCATTCGAAAGTACGTGTTTTTTTTGTGTCCAGGTGGGTTGGGGCCAGGTGCAGGGTGTCCAAGAATTTCTTTTATTTCCCAGAGGCTTTGCGAGGGGGATTGCCGCTAGGGTCGCACGTTTAGATGATTCGTTTTACGAGTGAGAGTTATTAACTTATGTTCTAGGTGGCAGACAGATCTCCAAAGGAATCCGCTGCAAGCGGGGACTTTGTCTGTTCACAGTAACGGAACTTCCTGAGCGGCTCAAAGATAGGCGCTCTTGGAACCAATAGACCTCACCAGAGGAAGGAGATGGAGCTACATTGGGCGAACCTGAGCAGGCATTCGGACCGCACGGAATACAGGCAGGGCACCACATTCGTGTTTCGATGGTGAGGTCAAGGCTTCACATGCAAACAAGGGTACAGTCACCTACTGGTGGAACTGAAGGAGACATTACCGGGAACCCGTGAAGAAAGAAAACTGGGGGGACCTGAGTGGAGGGAGACTGGAACTATCCCTGAATCTGTTGGTGCATGGAGGTGCTGAGGGCGGGAGCTATTCAGGCACGTCCACAGCCCCAATGGAACTGCCTATGTCACTGACGAAATGGGAGATTTTGGGCCGTCACTGAGCATTAATGCTCTCCTGACAACGACGAGAGAACTTTGTCATTAGACGGAAGGGAAATTTCACCGTCTCCTTGAACTGCAGCCTGAACCTTGTCTGGGCCATGGCGTAAAGGGCCGTGTTTGTGCAGCAGCTCAGCAGTTGAAACATGTAGCCCAGTTCCAACAGAGTACTCGGGGGATCAGATTTAAAATAAATATACAGACTATCCCATACGGAATACACCGTCAGCAGCCCCCACAGGAGGATGAAATTCCCCGACATCACCAGCAGTAACAGGAGGGATTGCCTGCGGTTCTTCATCTCCGGGTCGGCGGGCGTCTCGCCACCGCGCGAACCACGGAGTCTCCTCCGGGCTCGGCTGGCCAGTAAGACGTGCCTGATGGTTAAACTGTTGAGCAGGAGAATCAGAATAAAGGGTAATATTGGAGTAAGGAAGAAATGAATCACTTCAAATGTCATTAACTGAAGTGCGGAAAAGAAACGGCGAATCTCCAAACAGAGCAAGGACAGAATAAATACCGAATATTTCCCATCGAGCATAAAGTACCAGAAAATGTTCTTTACGCAGCTCAGCAGAGTCACTGTCCCCAGAACCAGAGCCGCCTCTCTCCCGGTGCAGTAATTTAGTTTCAGCTGCTGAAAACAAATGGCAACAAATCGATCAAAGGTGAAAGCGACAGTGAACCAGACAGAACAGTCCGTAGCAGCGTAGAGTATGACGGCGTGAATATTACACACGCGAATATGAAAACTCCAGTAGAAAACTTCCCATGGCATGTAAACTAACGGAATCTTGTTTAATACCAGATCGAAGAGAAGGACGAGTTGATCCGCTGCTACCATGGCAACCAGGTACCTTGTGACGCCTTTGGAGAGACCGCACTTTCCCCGCGACAGGATGGCGATTGTCACCACGTTCACTGTCCGGAGGTAAATAAAGAACATTAACAGACATACGGAATGAAATATTCTCTGAAATCAACTGTTTTAGTCGATAGTATTTCAAAGTGCAGAGATGGACATGAACTCGATGTATCTACTAAGGAGATAATCGGATCCATTATTAAATGTGTAGTGTGTGTACTGTACCTGAGAATTTCAGGAGAATGAGGTGAATCTCATTGAAACCTATCGAATGTTGAAAGGCCGACATATCGTGGACGTGGAGAGGATAGCTACTGTAGTGGTGGAGTCTGAAACTAGAAGATGAGGATTTACAAGTCATCACTTTAGAACAGACGTGGATATAAATCTGTTTCGACCGTGGCTGGTGAAAATGTTCAATTCCTCGCCACAGACGGCTATGGGAGTCAGTTTATTGGGGTCAGAATGTGGTTGAGAGGGATGATAAATCAACTCCCGAGCCCTATGAGCTAAGGAATGCTATCGAACTATCTAGAATGTATTCTAAACTTTGCTGTCAGGAGAAAGAGCTGAAAACGGGATGTGATAGTGAACTGGATACTGATTAAATGCCAAGTATCACGGCGCCAGAATTTCAAATTCCTTCAACAGTAAACATGAGCGAACATTAGAGCAGAAGAGCTGAAAAAAGTAGTAGCTGAAATCGTCCATCTGTTCGTACTGGAATGCGCCGCCATTGAAGATGATTATGGTTGAGCTGACTATGGACATATATCCATCGGCCTGCTCTTTTTTCCTCCAAAGCCCTTAATACCCTTACTACGCAAAAATCTACCCAAACTTCTCTGAAGTATATTTACTGAAGTAGAATCCACTTCTTCATTGGACAGAGAATTGCACAGTTTGACCACTCTTTGGGAAAAGCAGTGCCTCCAGATCTCCGTCCTAAATTCAATCCTTTCCTAAATTCTCCTTCAAAACTTTCCTGTCCCTGTTTTATTTATCCCTTTCGTTTTTTTATATAAAGATCGTCTCTGATACTTCTGAATTCCAGTGTCTGCAGTCGCACCCGAAACAATCTTTCCTTATAGACTCGTCACCTCATGTCTAGAATCAAAGAATCAAGATGGGGAAACGACGACAAGGCCAGTAAATCCCTTCTCAAGGCAGCTTACCAGACCTGTACGCAATATTCCAGCTGCCGCCTCAACAGTACCTCGTGTATTTGCAGCATAACCACCATGCTCATAAATTCACCCCTCCAGCAATGAAAGCCAATAACCTGTTTGCCTCCTTGTTAGCCTGCTGCTGCTGCAAACCTACATTTTGTGATTGAAGAACAAACACTCTAAACTACCTCCACATGGCAGCATACTGCAATCGTTTACCAGTTAATAATATTCTGTTCTTCCATTTGTCACTTCAACAATCGATATCCGTCTGCAGGCTCCAGGATTGCACTGCACTATTTGTGTAGGCGGAAGGTCATGGTAGTAATGAAACCCACGTGACTTCATTCTCTTTTACCGGTGGGGCTTTAGGTATTTATTTCATTTTTTATTCATTCATTCCAGCGATGTCGTCCCCTCCAACAAATTTCGAGGTAGCTGAATTATCCTACCATGTCCTAATTCGACTGTAGAACACAAAGTAACGGAAGCATGCGTATTTTACACAGAGGGTGCAGATGTAATTTTACAGAATACTGCCTAGACTGGAGGGCACTCACTGTGAGTAGAGGTTCTGAGAGCTAGAACATGCTTGGATGCGAGTGTAGGTGCATGAGAGGTCACTTGGTGGCAGTGCTTGAGATATGAAGAGACACGGATAACATTTGCCTGACAGAGAAGTAACCGGGTCGCTGACAGCTCCAAAGCTGGAGAGAAAACGTCCGTAATTCACTCAGCCGGTGTTGCTGAAGCGGTACCGGTTTGAGAGACCTGCCATGCAATTAGCGAGTCGATAGAAGACAAGAATGAAAGAGAAGCTGTTTGATATTTTTCAACTTTAATCACGAGGAAGAGACGAGACACTTACCTGGGACAGCTACAATGGCGAGTACAGGATAGTAAACCATTTTGACGGTCTCAAGTAGCGGATGGATTTGAATGCCCAACGGTACCATTTTAGAATTTTTATCCAGATATGGATATCCCCAGAAAATATTCCTTACAGATCCCGAAGCGTTCCGCGATGCATTTTGCAGATTCATTGCTGGAATACTACAGATTCTCCTGTTCCCGATCCAGCCTCTGTGCTCTCTACCTGGAGCCCGCTGGTCTCCGATAGCGCAGAGTGACGGCTCTGAATGAGACTGGCGTTGAGATGCAGACATATTAATAGAACAGGGAACCAACAGCCACACCTCCGCGGTGACGTCATCAATCCCCACGGACACTCCCTGCATAAAGTTCTACGGAATGACAGGTGAAGTTAACCATTTGCTTGCAGACACTCAGAGAAGCGATACAAAAGCAGATTGTATGTGTATCTGATAATCCGAGCAGTCGGCTCTCCACGGATGCGTGCCCTGTCTATAAATTGGCACAAAATTGACAATCTTATTGACACAGGGCTAGACATTGCTATACAAGTCAGGAAAGGAAGGTACACGTAGCAAATAAAAAAAAAGAAACAAACAAACAAACAATAATGATGATATAAACAGATTAAAAAATGAATATTGCTCAGATAGTTCTTAAAAAGTAGAGTTGCATAGGTTGATTGACAATGATATCGAGTTAGATTATTCCAAAATAATGATTTTCGGATAAAAAAGAGCTTCGAATCACCGGCCAATCTGGACATCTGGTGATTTCGGAGTCAGCACGGGTATAAGAAGCGACAGCGGATCGTAACTGTGAAAAAGCGCTTTGACCAGCGTCCAGGCGGCGTTTGCGGTTGATCAGCAGGAGTAAGGCAGGGTCAAATGCAGCAGCCATCGTCTGAATGGACGGTCAAACAGGTCATCTTCAGGATTCTGCTTACTGAGGCGTCATCTCAGTGAAATTACAGTCAAAGAAGGCAAAGAAAAGGAAAAAATAAACCAAAAGCAAAAAACAAAAGACACTTGACAGAGTCTTATTTTCATTCCCTTCTTTATATCTGAACAGATGGGGTAACAGAGATGTCAGGCAGGATAGTTGAATGCTCCTCTTGCGGGATCTCGGAAGACAGAGAGAACTCCGATAAACCTGACGACGACGGCTGCGGGAGCTGCGTTCAGCTGGATCTGCTGACAATCCGCGTTGATGAGCTGGGGGTGGAACTGGACGAGTTCCAGATCGTTCGGGAGGCTAAAGTGGTGATGGAAAAGACATTTCGAGAGGGAGTTACACCCAGGACGCAGGCAACAGGAGACTGTTTGACAGTCAAGAGGGAGAAATGGCTGAAGGGGCCAGGGCAGAGTTCCCATGTGGCCATCTCCTGCAACATATGGGATACCGTCGCTGATTTTCGGGGCGGGACAGTCACCTAACAGTGTTCAGTCACAGTGTTGTACTCACATGCCCTTAGATTATCTCTGAGACACAGAATGGAAGTTGGCGTTGAGTGGTGCTCTTGAGTGTATGTTGGTGTGGGGGGCAGAGTGAAAGTCACTCTGTGGTGATAGGGTATTCGTTAGTGGTGTGGACAGGGAGATCTACGGCGACAACGTTAGCGATATTTCAGATCGAGTCCTCAGTATTCTGAAATGGGTGTGTGAGCAGCTAGAAATCGTTGGCCATTGAGTTACCAATGACATGGGTACTATGAGTGACGAAGCACTGTACTGCCAGTTCCGGGAGTTAACAGTTAAGTTAAATGGCAGGGCCCTCCCGGATATGTTGCCCGTGGAACGTGATTATGAGGCCGGAAGCAGGACGAATATACAGATTAATAGCTTGCTAAAGATTTTCTTTAATAGCCAATTTCTCTGGAAATGGTTGCAAACATTGCATTTGTCTTCCCCACCGTTCCGCATATATTCCGACAGGGAATCTTCCCAAAAGGCTCTGCACGTCTGCTTGTCTCAATGTTCTCATCATTGTTAAGATTGTCCAGGCCGATAGAGAGTATACAGTTTGTACATGGCGAAGGAGCTGTTTTTATATACCAGTCCTCTGAAAATGGATTGGAACATGCATTTGGCTCCCTCACCACTGACTCAATCTGCAGATTTCCTGTGTAATTGCAACTCTGATTTTTCAATGCAAAAGTTCTTCCCATTTACGAAATACTCCACGCCTTTATTCCCTCTGCCAAAGAGTAAGACTCGGCACTTACCTACATTATTTTCCTTCATAATTCTTTGCCTCTTCTCCGGTCTGTCTAGTTCCTTCTGCAAGCACCTTGCTTCCTCAACACTACCTGCCCTTCCATCTACCTTCACATGGGTCTCAAACCCTGTCACATAACAATCAAATCCTTCATCCTAATCATTGACGTACATGATAAGAAGCGGTCGCAACACCGATTGCTTCGGAACTCCACTGATCACCGCATGTAATGTTTATGGACAACTCCAGAAGGCCACAATGTTAAACACCACCTGGATAGTTTGAAAGATCTGAGCGAATGAGAAATGAGCGTGATTGGCTGTGTCCGGACCTGAGGTTTCAACAGTTGCTGCGAAACAGAAAAGGTACAGAAACTTACTATCAATACAAGTGTCAAATTTCAACAAATCATATGACTGCCGAGCAGTAACTACAGATCGGACAATCCATAAGAACCGTCCGAATATCGTAACACGGGACAGACAAAGAACAACAACGTATTCGATAGATAGTCATTGCAAGCACACAAAACGTCAAGAAATCAATGCTTTAAAATACCACAATATGCTGAATTAGCCGTTACGTACAATTCATAATCTATACCACATTATGAGCCGGGTCGTTTGACCCGGTCTAGGAAACCCCTAATAACAAGTGTCTAACCAATTTTTAAACCACAGATCTTTTTAGAATATATGAATAGTCGACCTGACATCAATACATGGGTGATTAATCCTTAATTAATGTTTTAGAGAGCAGGGAAAGTGTATTTTTTAGAGAAAAAAATCGTTTCTGGCAAAAAAGCATCTACTATCGCACAATATCATGTCCTATTTTACCTAAGGCATGAAAACGTAACGGCCACAATGATTTAAATATATTTGTTGAAACTGAAAATGGCGAGAACATGCTGCAACTGTGGAATTTATGATATAAACATTTATAACCATCACAACAATCAAACACTGTCCTTACTACTATATCATAAAATATCCTCATAACCACGATGTAATCATAAATATTAACTATTAATTAAACATTAACTAACATTTAACCAACACACAAACCAAACAGAAATAATAACAATTGCTATTTGCAAACTAGTCTTCGCATTCAAAGGAGTGGTCGGATGCCTTGCGTGTGTGACCCTTGCATATGTGTTACCCACATTTGCAGCAAGTTGTCCCTGTTTTACAGTCCTTTTTTTGCCGAGCAGAATTTGTATCTCTTTCTCTTCTGTCCCTCTGTGTTGGCTTCTTGTGGGACTTGTTGTTGATGAGCGCCGGGTTCAGATCGCGGCACTGCCCTGAGCACTGCTGCCGAGGCTACTCGTCGGGGAAGGTGGTGTCGCCTTTGCGTAAAAGGAGTCTGAACAAAATCTTGCAGACATAACCTCCTACTTTTCCTCCTGCTTGCCCTCTAGGTAGGGTTCAGCGCACTCCATATGACAAAGGCATTGTAGGTCGATATGTCAATGATGTTATGGAATATGGCGAGAGACAAGCGTGCAGTTCCCCTGTAGCAGCTGTACGTTCCTCTTACTTTGTCAACGTTGTCCACTCCTCCTTTGTTGGCATTGTGGTCAAGGATGATGGCTGGTTTTCTGCCCTCCTGAGCGCTGACCTCTGCAACCTCATGTAATGTGCTCATGAGGATGACATTCTTGTTAATCTTTTGCATATACAAGACAACTGTGGTGTCATGGATGAAAGCAAACTTGGAAGACAAGACGTCTCTCCCCCATATTGCCACCACCCCGGGTGGCATCACAGGATTGTTCCGCCTCCCGGTGCCCACCATTGTGATTTTATTTTTCAGGAGCGCCTGACCAAGCTCCTGAGATGTGAAGAAGTCGTCACACGTCACATTGTGTCCTCTTAGCCCTTCTGTCATCTCTAACACGACCCGCATGCCTTGTATTCTCTCCGGGGCTCCCCCACCTGGCTCCCCATTACACACGTGTATATTCTAAAAAACAATAAATTTCTGCCTTAAATAAACCCACGGACACAGCCTTCACAGCTGAATGTGATGTCAGATTCCCCAAATTCAACACCTCTGGCGACAGAAACTTCTCTGCTTCTCTGTTTTAAATGGACGCCTCCATATTCTGAGGCTAAGCCGTCTTCTCTCAGACTCCCAAACCTTGGGTAGCATCCTTTCAGGTGAATAACTCCCATTCTGCTATCTCCCTACTGTCCTAAAAAGCGAAGTGGCATTTTCAATTTTTCTGTCACCTGGCACCATGACACAGTTCAATGATTTCAGGAGGATCAGTGCTAATGCTCCACAATCTCTACCGCTCAGTCTTTAAGAAGCATGATGTGGTGTTTATCTGGTCCGGTGAACAATGTACCCTGTGGTCCTTCAGCTTTTTGGGCACATTCATCTCTTGTGAGAATAACCGCACCCACTCCTGTTCCTTCACAGACTACAACATCATACAAACTGATGGTATCTTCCACAGTGACGATCGCTGCAAATTGTTAATTTCTTTCATTTGTCATTTCCTTGTCCCCCATTATTATTACTCCTGCCTCATGGATCTAGTGGTACTATATCCATTCTTATTTCTGTTTGATTTTTGTGCTTGAAAACGATTTTTCTACACACGCTATGATATTTTTTCACTATCTTGCTTTCATATTTCATCCACAAGTTTTCCCATTACGCTGTTTCCCAGCAGTTTTTGCTTTGTTATATGCCTTCCTTTTGCTTTTACGTTTTGCCACGATTGTGCTACTTAGTTATTTGAGTATTTTTGGTTATTAGAAAGAATATATTCTGCACTTTCCACTTTTTATCCTGAAACTCACCCTGCAGACAATCCTGACAGCGTCTCGATCAATTTTTATTTGTTCAAGACCTTTCTCATAACACTGTAATTATCATTTACGCCACTGAAGTTCTGCTACTTCGGACTTTAATGTTCCCTATCATATTTATAATTGAACTCAAATATATTTTAATATTTTAATGACTGCTTAAAGTTCGTTTACCTTAAGCTCTCTAGTCATTTCCGATTTATTTCTTAACACACAATCCACTGTAGCTGATCCACAAGTCAGCTTCAGGACACACTGTAAGAACAAACCAACCCAATCGAGCTGCATGTAGAACAATCCCATGGTTATCATAGCATCGACCTTTATGCACATATTTTTCCCGTTGAAATCTGTGGTCTGTATTCCAGCTACTGTCGGGAGGCCTGTATATACCTCCAATGAGGATCCTTTTCCCCTGTCAATTTCTTAACACCACCCACAGTGATTCCACAGCTTACGGTCATATGTCACATCTTTTTACCGAGCTGATGCCATTCTTCACCTGCAGAAACAAGCCATCCAATCTACAGACCTTCCAATTCCTCCGATACATCCTGTAGCCTTGGACATTCAAATCCGAAATGCGACCAACATTCAGCACGGTTCAGTGATGGCCGCAGCATCCTACAATCTGACAGCCTGCAACGGTGATGTAGGTTTGACGGTGATAGTTGAGGAACGGATGTATGAGTCTGAGGCCGGTTGTCTGTGCTCGGTGTCAGATGTGGGAGGCCTTGGAGTCTCCCATCCTCCCAGACGGCCATATCTGGACCCGGTGTGTCGAGCTACTGCTCGATGACCTTCGTATGGTCGGGGAGAGCGAAGAGGCCAAATGAAGGATTTATAGGGGGGTGGTCACACGGGGACAACAATCAGGAGAGGGAAGGGGAAGTGTAAGGTACTAGAGAGTACTCTTTTTGTGGAACCACTTGACAATAAGTACTCCTGATTTAATATTGTTGTTTTGGGGGGCGGGGGGGGGGGGTGAACTGCCTTCCTGCCGAGGCATCTGGCACAAAGTCCGGCCCTGTGCCTCCGAAGGGTATGGAAAAGAAGGGGACGGCTTTAGTGACGGGGTCTCTATATTTAGGGGGACGTACAGGCGATTCTGTTGACGCAGGGAGCAAACTCGGATGATAGTTTGCTTCCCAGGTGTCAGGGTCCGGGATGTTTGAGATCGAGTCCATAATATCCTGCATTGCGAGGGAGAACAGCCGGAGGTCGTGGTACATATTGATACCAATGACATTGGTAGGAAAAGGGGAGAGGTCCAGGAAAAAAAAGACTATAGTTAGTCGGAAAGTAAGTTGAGTCACGACCGCAAAGGTAGTAACTTCCGGATAATTATTGACTGTGCCACGCGACAGCGAGAATAGGAATACAGTGTGGTGGAGGATATATGCGTGGCTGAGGGATTGGATCAGGGGACAGGGATTCAGATTTCTGGACCATTGGGACCTCTTTTGGGCCAGGTGTGACCTGTACAAAAGGACGGGTTGCAGTTGAATCCCGGAGGGTCCAATATCCTGGCGGGGAGGTTTGCCATTCTCCTGCTGGGGAGAGTTCAAACTGGAATTGTTGGGGGGTGGACACCGAACTTAAGAGAATGAAGAAGAGGAGGATTGCACACAAATAGAGAAAGCTTATCCACAGTAAGAGATGGAGGGTAGACATGTGAAAGAGAAGGGACGTTCTCAGGCCGACGTTTTGAGATGTGTCTATTTTAACGCAAGGAGTATTGTGACCAAATCGTATGAGCTTAGACCGTGGATCAGCACATGGAGCTGTGTTGTGGTCGCCTTTACAGGGACTACAGGGCATCAAAGGTTATTGTGAGAAGGCGGGTGAATGGGACTAAAGGAGAGATTGGATCAGCTCATGATGAAATGGCGGAGCAGACTCAATGGGCAGAATGGCCGACTTTTGCTCCTTTGTCTTTTGGTCTTATGATGTAGTGGCCTTAGGGACAGTGAGGGAGGAAAAAGTGGAGGATGCGTGGCACTGTTGATCACACAGAGTGTCACGGCTGCAGAAAAGGTGGACGTCATGGTGGAATTCTTTCGGAGTCTTTGTGGGTGGAGGTTAGGTACAGGATATGAAAGAATAGGACCTATCACTTGTGACAGTGGGAAAGTGTGTATGGAACAGGAGGAAATAGCCAGAAGTACGTAATGAATTATTTATTTCAGTATTCACGATGGAAAAGGATCTTGGTGACTGTAGTGATGACTTGCAGCAAACTGAAATGATTGAGCAGCTACATCTTTGTAACTGGATATGCTGGAGCTTTTGGAAAGCATCAAGTAGGATGTCACCGGGACCGGATGAGATGTACCCAAGGTAACTGCGGGGAGGCGAGGGAGGAGATTGCTGATCCTCTGAAGATGATATTTGCATCATTATTTGGGAATGGAGAAGTCACAACTTTGTAAAGGGCTGTCGGAGGTGACTGTGGGACTTTGATAGGATGGAAACTGGGCAAAGAAGTCGCAGATGGAGTTCAACCCAGGTAAGTGTGAAGTAGTTCATTTTGGTAGGTCAAATATAATGGCAGAATATAGTATTAATGGCAAGACTCTTGGAAGTGTTGAGGTTCAGAGGCATCCTGGGGTCCGAGTCTATAGGAAGCTCAAATCAGCTGCGCACTTTGACTCTGTGGTTAAGAAGGCATACTGTGAATTGGCCTTCATCAATCGCGGGATTGTGTTTAAGAGGCGAGAGGTATCGTTGCATCTAAAGAGGATCCTTGTCAGACCCCAACCGGAGTAATGTGCCCACATCTGGTCGCCTCACTACAAGAAGGATGTGGAAAACATATAATGGGTGTAGAGCATATTTACAAATATGTTGCCTGGATTGTGAGGGGCGGTGGCATGCCTTTCTAGAATAGGTCTTTTCTCCTTGGAGAGACGGACGATGAGTAGTGACCATACAGATCTGTATAAACTGCTGAGAAGCATTGATCAGATGAATAGTCAGAGGCTTTATCCCAGGGTTTAAATGACTATCACCAGAGGGCACAACATTAATCTGCTGAAAGGAGGTACAGAGGCGATGTCAGGTTCCGTTTTCCGCTCAGAGATTGGTGAGTGTGTCTAAAAGGATATCGATGACAGTGGTGAAGGCGATACCATAGGGTCTTTTAAGAGACTACTGGATTGGCACATGGAGCTTTAATAAATAGAGGCCTATCGCAAACACTAGAAAATTAATAAGGTAAGTAGATGCTTGGCACAGCATTGTGGTCCGAAGTTCATTTAATATGTTTTAGATTTAACATTTTTCCATAATTGCTAACTATTTCTTTATGCTTGTAAAACGAGCTTATCCTTCCATTTTCCTCAGATGCACATGTCTGGATCGGCTTCTTTTAAAGGCAACATTTACTTGTGCCTCGATCACCACACCAGTAAGTGCAACCCTTGTACACACGACTCGCTGTGGAAACGTCTTGCCGTTTCCAGTGCATTTGAAACCACCGCATGAAAATTATCCGGTACTTTGCGTATCTTTGTAACCTTCTGCGAGAGTACTAATCAGCCTACTTGCAAACATCCGAGTCGGTTATATATATCACAATCCCCAGGAAAGACTCACTGTCTGACATTAACCATGGACTGTTCTTTATTTGTTCTCATTAAAATGCGAATTGTGAATTGCAACATCAATCTCTGCATCAGACTCTGCCACCTGCAGGCGGCATTCAATTCTACGTTTCTTTTTTTTATATTTGCAGATGAGTGACTCAAACAGCAGAGTTACTGAATTGCATGTCTACGAACAGGTGTTTCGATTTTTTTTATAAACCCAGAGTTCATTTTTTTTCTGTGGACTGTCACTTAAAAAGGCCGAGACAATGACTTTTCGATACTGTTGGATTTCGGCTGAGTATAAAAATTGCTCTATTGCTGTGGTGAGAAAGGTGACGTTATTTGAAGGATAATGAATGTTTACATTTTATTCTGCGGCTTGTTTTTAAAGATATAAGGACACAGAGACAAACAGTCAGAATCAAGATGGATTTGGTCAATGGAAGACACCAATGAGTCGGCCGCTTGTTTAAACTTTCAGATCGGGAGTATTGAAAAAAGACTCCCACAAGTAGCTGGAACTTGAAAAAGTTTGCAGAATTGAGAGAAAGGAAAGGTTTGAAACAGAAGAAACCTATTTACCAAAAATGATGGGAGGTTGGACTGTGTCTCCAATTAGCCCGTGAGGGAGACTTTGTTTCCATTCTGAAATAAAAGTATGGTTCTCACAGAGTTAATCCGCAGTAGTGGGTTCTCTGTTGAGGGGAAAACCTTTAATACACGTGTGTTTTCACCCTTTGCCGTTCCCTCATTGGGTCTCCTCTACCGTTCCCGACACCTCACCCTGCTTAGATACCCAGGGACGCGCCCTCCGAGGGGCTTCCTGCCTCTCACATTCCAGCCGCAAGTGGCCCTCTTCCCCACAGTTATCGCACACACTTCCGGCCTCCCCTCCTCTCGCGGACACCCTGCATCCCGCATCCCTCTGCTTTGTCTGTCCCCTGAGGTGAAGGGGGGGGTCTCTCCCTACCAGTCCGTCAAACTGAGAGTCCATACCTACCCTGACCCCCAGCAACCTCTCAGTTCTCTGCTCTGCAAATACCCCCTTTATCAATTCCTGTGTGGAGCTGGTTCCGATGACCTCACCCCAAGGTTGACAGAGTCCTCCCGCGACCCAAACGCGTTCTCATCCCCCTCACCTCTCGGATCAGATCAACGAAAGATGGTGTACTGCGTTTGATAGGAAAGCCGGAGACTCCAAGCGATCCTGTCCTCAGCCTGGGATCCTCTAGTTCCCTGTCCATCCTTAACTGATCTACCTCAGAGGCCCGAATGAGCCTTCGGCGCCGCAGCCATTAAGACGCCTCTCTTGCCGACAAAGCTACGCGAAAAGCCTCTCACCCTTCTCCTGACACATGTTTTGAAACTCCCCTACGAGCTCCCTGTCAACCCAAAAGCACTCTCCAATGCCTCCAAATACTCAGCGTTAGAGGCCGAGGGCTGGTTATCCTTCACGCCTCGAACGACCTGCGCCGCCACTCCCGGCAAACTTCCAACCAATCACTGTCACAATTCATCTTCCGGGCACTGCCAGTCTCACTTAATAACTGCGAAGTTTGTTCTTCCAAGTCTCATAATCCTCTTCACCTTCGTGGCTGGGCTTTATCCCAGAGAAAATTCTTATCTTCTGGCGGGGCCCCTTGCCTTTCTCGCCAGGGAGGTAATGGCAGATGCCAGGTCGAAACTCTCACCTTTCGCTGGGGGACGGGAAATAAACAAGTTTTCCAAATCTGACCACACTTTCCTCTCCACCCTCAGGAACGAGAGCATTCGTTCCCTAAGATCTCCGCCTTCATCCTCTGGCAACCCAGCTCGCTGACCTCCGACCCTTCCCTCCTGATCGTTTGCAGACGCCATGGTCCCGCCTCCCCTGGGACACCAATAAACTCTGGCAACTCCGCCTCTCGTACGTCCATGCTTGTCTGCACTAGCACTAGGTCTGTTCTCGTCTCAAAATCAAACTTTCGAGGTAGCATTTCAACTTTGCCAGCAGCTTGAACCATACTCAAACGACAAAGTGACACTTTATCCAGGGTACGAGCCTCTTCTCGTCTCAATACTCACGTATTGCTCACTGGCAAACATTACGTCGCACTCCAACGCTCGAACCCGGCTGCCGACATAACAACACAACTTTAAACAGGGTGATCACACAGCCGAACGAGACCCCACAAATGTAACACTCGGCTGTATTAACTGACGTTCGCTAGGGGAAACGACCGGAGGCCCTGTCAATCTGTGTAGTCATCTTTGCGTAGATGCTGTGTAATGCAGCCAGGTATAAGCCCACAACGTAAAATATCAGACAGTACACAATGTACGATTAAATGATTACAATGTTTAACTTTTATTTGGTGGTGTGGTTTGGTGAAACAAACTAAGCAAAAGCGCCGCTCAATAAATTTCTGAGTTTCGTGCATAAAATAATTTGGTGGATCTTATGCCTTCCTCGTTCGTCCATAAACTATCTCCGAAGCTCCGACAACACTGCGAACCGTCGAATTCCGGTATCCGCCGTCCTGCGATCGCCGAACGGTCCCGGACTCGTCCTGTCTCTTCACACCCCTCGTCGATCGAAGAGACCGCAAACACTCTCTCGGTTCCCACCCTGCAAGATAGCATAACAGGTCTCAGATTGGTTAGTTCCCCCTTATCTGTAGTTATAACCAAAGCATCGCAGCTACACAGGACCATACACCTCGTCAGATAATATTACAGAGAAGCCATTTCATTATAAAACGCCCAAGAAGCCACTTTATTAGCTTTAACAGTTAACATTGCGCTCAATATTACTGAGCACCCGACTTCAGAATCCATTTCCAGGCGTCAGGGATATAATAGAACTCTTTAGCAAACTATTAATCTGCATTCTCTTCCTGCTTCCGGCCTCACAAGCACGTAGCACGGGCAACAAATCCAGTAGCGTCCTGCCTTTTAACTTCGCTCTTAACTCCCGGAAATGGCAGTGCAGTACTTCGTTACTCATGGTACCTCTGTCACTGGTAACACAATGGACCACTATTTCGAGCTGTTCACACACCTAGTTCAGATTGCCACATGGGAGCTGTGCCCCGGCCGCCATCCCCCCGTCAACCCACACACACAGACACCGCTCAACACCCACTTCCCTTCTGACTCACAGAGTCAAACTGAGTACATGAGACCCGAACACTGTGACTGAACACTGTTAGGTGATTCTCCCGCCCCCCAAACTCTGCGATGATATCCAAAAGGTGAAGGAATTTGCCACATGGGAGTTGTGCCCTGGCCCCTTCAGCCGTTTCGCTTTCCTGACTGTCACACAGTCTCCTGTGCCCCGTGCCCCCGGTGTAAATTTTTCTCCTATGACGTGCCTATAATTTCTGCCTCCCGAATGATCCGGAGCTCGTCCAGTTCCAGCTCCACACCCTGAACGCGGATTGTTGGAAATTGCAGGTGAAGGCAGCTCTCGCAGTTGTAATCATCGGGGCCACTGGAGATCTCCAGGCCTTCCCAGATCCCGCAAGAGGAGCATTCAGCTATCCTGCCTGGCACCTCAGTTATCCCATCTGATCAGATATGAAGAATGGACGGAAAAAGAAAGTCTACTTTGACTGAAGCCTCCCTGAGCTGACGCCTCGGCGAGCAGAAGCCTGAAGATCACCTGCTTGACGGTCCATTCAGACGATGGCTTCTGCAGTTGACCCTGCCTCCCTCTTGCTGATCAAACGTAAATGCCACGTGGACTCTGGTCGAAGCTGCTTTTCAATGTAAGGAAGCGCTGTCGCTTTTTATACCCGGGCTGATTAAATTCCTCTCTTCCTAAATCACCCGACGTCGCAATTGGCGGCTGGTCAATTCTCTATTTGTGAAAATTATGATTGCGAAATTATTTTAACTCGGTTGTATTCATAATGTACCTATGCAACTAAAATTTTAAGCGCTATCTATGCAATAATTATTGTATCTGTTTCTATCATCATTATTGCTTGTTTTTTTATTTGATCCGTGTACCTTCATTTACTACTGGTTGTATGCCAGCGTCTGGCTGCGAGTCTCAATTTTGTGTCTGTTTACAGACTCAGCAGGCATCGGTGGCAGCCATTCACTGCGAATATTGGAACCCTTCCAGTCTGCGTATGTATTGCTTCGCTGTAGGACTGCAAATAAAGGGTTAACTGCACCTGTCACTCGTAGAACTTAATTAAGTGAATGTCCGTGGGGATTGTCGACGTCACCGCGGAGCAGTGGCTGCTCATTACCTGTTCTATTAATATGTATCCACTACACGACAGTTTCAGTCAGTGCGGCTGCTCTCTGCTATCAGAGACCAGCGGGATCTGGATAGAGAGAGGACGGAGGCTGGATCGGGAACAGGTAGCTGGAGTATCCCAGCAATGGATCATAATCTGCGAAATGCAGCCCTGAACGCTGCGGGAATTGCGAAGTACTTTTCCTGGGATTTGGATATTCGAATCGAGCGAGTGCTAAAGAATTTACAACTGGTTTACTACCCTGTACTCGCCATGGTAGCTGTTCCTGGTAAGTGTATAGTCTCTTTCTCTTGATGAACGTTGCAAAATTAAAATATAAGCCAGCTTTTCTTTCATACTTGTCCTCAAACGACACGCTAATCGCTAGGCAGGTCTCTCAAATGGGTATCGCTTCAGCAAAGATCGGCTGAATGCATTTGATAAGGTGCTCCATGTAAGGCTTATTGAGAAAATAAAGAGACATGGGATGAAAGAGGACACTGCTTTGTGGATCTACAACTGGCTTGCCTACAGAAGAGAGAGTGTGTTTGCAGACGGGTCATGTTCTGCATGAAGTTCTGTGATTTTGGGACTTTGCTGTTCGAATGCATAGGACTCTCGAAGCTGCTACGGAGGTTGACCCTATAGTTAAGAAGGCATACGGTGAATTGGCCTTAATCAATGGTGTGATTGAGTTTCAGAGCAGAGAGGTAATGTTGCAGCTACATAGGACCCTGGTCAGACCGCACTAGGAGTACTGTGGCCTCACGACAGGAAGCAAGTGGAGACAATAGAAAGGATGCAAAGGATATTTGCAAGGATATTGCCTGGACTGGGCTGCATGCCTTATGAGAATAGGTTGAGTGAACAGGGCCTATACACCTTTGAGCGACGGGGTGTGATATACGACATGATAGAGGTGTGCAAGCTGACTACAGGCATTCATCTTGCGGATAGTCAGAGGCTATTATCCCAGAGCGGAAATGGCTAGCACGAGAGGGCACAGTTTTAAGGTGCTTGGAGTAGGTCCAGAAGAGATATGAGGAGTACGTTTTTACGCAGAGAGTTTTGAGAGCTTTAAATGGGCTGCCGGCGCCGGTTGTGGAGGTTGACCCGATAGGGCATTTTAAGAGTCTCCTGGATAGTTACATGGAACTCAGAAAAATGGATATGTATTGGTAAACTCGAGGAAATCTGCAGATGCTGGAAATTCAAACAACAACACACACAAAATGCTGGTGGAACACAGCAGGCCAGGCAGCATCTATGGGGAGAAGCGCTGTCGAAGTTTCGGGCCGAGACACTTCGTCGTGTACTAACCGAAAGGAACGATAGTAAGAGATTTGAAAGTAGTGGGGGGGGGAGAAATGCGAAATGATAGGAGAAGACCGGAGGGGTGGGATGAAGCTAAGAGCTGGAACGGTGATTGGCGAAAGTGATACAGAGCTGGAGAAGGGAAAGGATCAAGGGACGGGAGCTCTGAGGGGAAATAAAGGGGGGAGTGGAAGCACCAGAGGGAGATGGAGAACAGGCAAACAACTAAATATGTCAGGGATGGGGTGAAGGAGTGGAGGGGTATTAACGGAAGTATGGGTAACCCTAGTTTATTTCTAAGGGAAGGACATGATTGGCGCAGCATTCTGGAACGATTGACCTCTATTGTGGTTCAGGTTTTTTTTTTTGATGTTTCTATGCGTTGCGGAATATACCTTCCCAGCGCTCGGGCTGTCGGGATCCCGGTTAATTTTCGGTCAGGCAAACGTTATCTATGGATCTTCTCCTCTCAAACACTTCTATCAAGTGACTTTTCATACACCTTCACTCCAAGAGAAGCAAGTCTGAGCACACACAAACTCTGATCACAGAGAATGCTCTCCAATCCAGTCAGCTCTCTGCTGAACTCCTTCTGCGCTTCCTGTTAAGCTTACACGTCCCTCCTCTACTGAGGTGACCAGAACTTCTGATCTTTATGGCCCCCATAGTGGAGTCCAGTTGGGTCACGGCAGGATTGATCGACTTTGTGGAGGTTTGGTGGAGTGGGCCGTATCACTGAATTAAATAAATGAATAAATAGCCTCATCTGTTATAGAGCATGAGGTCACGTTGGCATCATCACTGTCGTGATCTATCGCCGCACAAAGGATGCCGAGGAAACCGAGAGCATGCTGAGGAATATAAATAGGTTACGTGAATGCACTAGCGTCTGGAAGATGGAGTAAAATGTTGGAAATTGAGAGGTCATTCACTTGGGAAGGACAAGTGGACGACAAGTAATAAACAATTACAGGATGCTGCTGTGATTTGGGACTTTGCTTCAGTCACAAAAAGGTTGGTTTGCAGGTGCAGCAAATGGGATGTTCGCCTTTGTTGCCAGAGGGATTGAATTTTCGAGCAGGCATGTACTACTGCAAATGCACAAGGTACTGGTGAGGCGGCGTCAGCAGTACCGTGCATTTCTGCCCTCCTAACTTAAGTGAGGGTAAACTGGCTTTATAGATGGTTCACCGGCTGATTTCACATCGCGTTGACTATGATAAGTAACTGAGTCGCCCGGAACTGTACTCGTCGGAATCCAGAAGTATTAGAGGAGATCAGATAAAAACATAAAATTCTGAAAGGGATAGATAAGATAGTGGCAGGAAAGTTGATTCCACTGGCAGGTGAGACTCGAAGTAAGGGACAGATCCTGAAGATTCTGAAAATTTAGGACAGTGATGACGGGGAACTGCTTCTCCTAGCGGGTGGGGAATCTGTGGAATTCTCTGCTCAATCAATCAGTGGAGGCGATCTCAATTGATATACAGAAAACAGCCTGGCATGTCTTTTTGCATAGTGGAACGATTAAGGGCTGTGAAGAAAAGGCATGTTTGCGGCGATGAGTCCACGATCAGATCAACCATGGTCACCATCATTGCCGGAGCATGCCAGTCCGAACAGATGGACTTTTCCTACTCCAATTGCTAATATTCTGATGTTCTCATGTTCCCTCATGTTTGCAGTTGATGGGGGTTGAATTTCTGTAAACGTGATACTTGGAAAATTATCCAGTTCATTATTAACCATATAACAATTACAGCACGGATACAGGCCATCTCGACCCTTCTAGTCCGTGGCGAGCGCTTACTCTCACCTAGTCGCACCTACTGCACACAGTCCATAACCCACCATTCCTTTCCTGTCCATATACCTATCCAATTTTACATTAAATGACAAAACTGAACCTGCCTCTACCACTTATACTGGAAGCTCGTTCAACACAGCTACCTCTCTCTGAGTAAATAACTCCCCCCTCGTTTTACCCCTAAACTTCTGTCCCTTAACTCTCAACTCAGATTCAAACTTTTGTCCTCTTGTTTGAATCTCCCCTACTCTCAATGTAAAAAGCCTATCTACGTCAACTCTGTCCATTGCCTTCATAATTTTAAATACCCCTATCAAATTCCCCTCAACCTTCTCCGCTCTAAAGAATAAAGAACTAACTTGTTCAACCAATCTATGTTACTTAGATGCTGAAACCCAGGTAACATTCTAGTAAATCTCCTCTGTAATCTCTATAATTTGACGACATCTTATCTATAATTCGGTGACCAGAACTGTACACAATACCCCAAATTCGGCCTTACCATTGTCTTGTACAATTTTGACATTAAATCCCAACTCCTATACTCAATGCTCTGATTTATGAAGGCCAGCATACCAAAAGCTTTCTTCACCACCCTACACACCTGAGAATCCACCTTCAGGGAACTATGCACCATTATTCGAAGATCACTCTGCTCTACTGCATTCTTCGATGCCCTAACATTGACCATATATGTCATATTTTGATTATTCCTACCAAAACCTAGCACCTCACACTTATCAGTATTAAACCCCATCTGACATGTTTCTGTCCACTCTTCAAATTGGCCGAAATCTCTCTGCAATCTTTGGAAACCAACTTCATGATCCACAACGCCACCTATCTTAGTATCATCTGCATACTTGCTAATCCAGTATACCACCCCATCACCCAGATCAATAATGTATATCACAATCAACATTGGATCCCTGAGATCCAATGTACAGATGCCTGAGCACACCACGAGTCACCTGCTCCTAATCAGACCCTGTCTATCAAGATAATTAGATATAGCGTCTCTACTGGCGTCAAACCTAATTGCTAGGTTTACTCTTAGATCCTTTTGTAAACAATGGAACCACATGAACAATACGCCAATCCTCCGGCACCATCCTCGTTTCTAATGCCATTTGAAATATTTCTGTCAGAGCCATTGCTATTTCTACACTAACTTCTCTCAGGGTCCTAGGGAATATCCTGTCAGGATCCGGAGACTTATCCACTTTTATATTCTTTAGAAACTCTGGTACTTCCTCTTCTTTAATCATCATAGTTTCCATAACTACCCTTCTTGTTTCCTTCACCTTACACAATTCAATATCATTGTCCTTAGTGAATGCCAATGAAAAGAAATTGTTCAAAGTCTCCCCCGTCTCTTTTGGCTCCACACATAGCTGTCCACTCTGATTCTCTAAGGGACCAATTTTATCCCTCACTATCCTTTTGCTACTAATATAACTGTAGAAACCCTTTAGATTTATTTTCACGTTACTTGCTAAAGCAACCTCATATCATCTTTTAGCTTTTCTAATTTCTTTCTTAAGATTCTTCTTACATTCTTTATATTCCTTGAACACCTCATTTACTCCGTGCTGCCTATATTTACTGTAGATCTCCCTCTTTTTCCGAATCAACTTTCCAATTTCCCTTGAAAACAATGGGTCGCTGAAACGTTTAACCCTTTTCTTTCTAATTAACAGGAAAAATAAGGTTCTGTACTCTCAAAATTTCACCTTTAAATGACCTCAATTTCTTTATTGCATCCTTTCCATAAATCAAGTTGTCCCAATCCACTCCTTCTAAACCCTTTCGCATCTCCTCAATGTAAGCCTTTCTCCAATAAAACAAAAATCAACCCTGGGTCCAGTCCTATTCTTCTCCATAATTATATTGAAACTAATGGTATTGTGATCACTGGACTCAAAGTGCTGCCCAACACCTACCTCCCTCACGTGACCTATCTCATTCCCTAACAGAAGATCCAAAACTGTCCCTTCTCCAGTCGGTACCTTTATATATTGCTGCATAAAACTATCCTGCACTCATTTTACAAACTCCAGACCATCCAGCCCTTTTACAGAATGGGCTTCCCATTCTCTGTGTGGAAAATCAAAATCTTCCACAATCACAACCTTGCACTTACTACAAATATCTGCTATCTCCATACAAATTTGTTCCTCCAATTCTCGCTACCCATTAGGTGTTCTATAATACACTCCTGTAAGTTGTACTACACCTTTCCCATTGCTCAGTTCCACCCAAATAAGCTCCCTAGATAAGCCATCTATTCTGTCCTGCCAAAGCACCGCAGTAATATTTCCTCAGACAAGCAATGCAACAACTCCTCCGCTTGCCCCTCCGATTCTATTGCACCTGTAGCAACGAAATCCAGGAATATTTAGTTGCCAATCACACCCCTCCTGCAACCATGTTTCACTAATAGCTACACCATCATATTTCCAGGTATCAATCCATGCTCTAAGCATATCCAACTTTCTTAAAATGCTCCTAGCATTAATATAGATCCATTTAGGGAACTCTCCACCTCTTCCTCTCTGTTTATCCCTTACGATTCAATCAACGTTATTATCTTTTCCTTCCTTCTCCCTACATCTTGGGTCTGAGCGCTCCCATTCTCCATCACCTGCCTAACATCCCTCACACACTGTCTACAAGCTTTCTCTATTTCTGAACTAACCTCCTCTCCCGTAGTCTCTTCAAATTGATTCCCACCCCCCCCCCAACCAGTCTAGTTTAAAGTCTCCCCAGTAACCTTATCAAATCTCCCCGCCAGGATATTAGTCCACCGAGGATTCAACTGTAACCCGAGATTACTACCTTTGCGGTCCTACTTCTCAACTGCTTTCCTAACTCCCTATATTCTCCTTTCATGACCTCTTCCCTTTTCCTACCTCTGTCATTGGCACCTATACATACCACGACCTCTGGATCCTCACCCTCACACTTGAGGAAATCTTGGACACGATCAGAAACATCCCGGACCCTGGCACGAGGAAGGCAAATTACCATCCGTGTCTCCTGACCGCGTCCACAGAATCGCCTATATGACCCTCTAACTATCGAGTCCCCTATTACTACTACCTTCCTATTCCTTTCGTTACCCTTCCTCTTCCTTTCCCTATCCTTATGAGCTACAGGGTCGGACTCTGTGTCGGAGGCACGTCCACAGTTGCATCCCCAAGGTAGGCTCTCCCCCTCAGCAGTACTCAAACAGGAGTACTTATTGTAAAGGGGTACCGCCACTGGGGTAATCTCTAGCAATCCCTTTTTAAATATTCCCCGCTTCACTGCCCGACGTCACACTCCTGCGCAAAATTTTATCTTCTTAAAACTTACCTTTTGCAAATCATTCTTCTGGCGCCAAAGTTAGAATACATCCCAGCCGTCGAATGATATCACTGCTTAGCCCATCAGGAATTCGGCTCATCCAGAACTGAGCCTTCTCCGCCATTCAATATAAGCTAATTTAGATAGATAGATAGATGGATAGATAGATAGATAGATAGATAGATAGATAGATAGATAGATAGATAGATAGATAGATAGATAGATAGATAGATAGATAGATAGATAGATAGATAGATAGATAGATGGATAGATACTTTATTCATCCCCATGGGGAAATTCAACTTTTTTTCCAATGTCCCATACACTTGTTGTAGCAAAATGAATTACATACAATACTTAACTCAGTAAAAAATTTACCATCACTTCCAACCACATTCTGACGCCCTTTCCGCGTATTAATTGAAGCCACGACGAATCAAGAGCCGATCAACCCCACCACAAATGGTTCCAATGAACTGGCCATCATAGCCATCTGTGGCGATAAATTCCACACATTCACCAGCCTCGTTCTTCAGAAAAATGTCTGCATCTCTGCTCTAAAGAGCTAACGATTAAAATAATTTGAATTTGAGGAAGTTTCCATGTAAGAGTGTGTTAATGGCCTTTATTTCCCCCACACAGTTAACATGGTGACAATCATCATCCTGTCGCGGGGAAAGTGCGGTCTCTCCAAAGGCGTCACAAGGTACCTGGTTGCCATGGTAGCAGCAGATCAGCTGGTCATTCTCTTCGATCTTCTATTGAGAAGGATTCCGATTACTTACAAACCGTGGGAGGTTGTCATCTGGTCGTTACGTGTTCCCGTGTGTAAATTCCACGCCGTCGTGTTAAACGCCGCCACGGACTGTTCTGTCTGGTTCACTGTCGCTTTCACCTTTGATCGATTTGTTGCCATTTGTTTTCAGAAGTTAAAAGGAAAATACTGCACCGGGAGAGCGGTGGCTCTGGTTCTGGGGACAGTCACTCTGCTGAGCTGCGTAAAGAACTTACCCTGGTACTTTTTGCTCGCTGGGTCATATTTGATGATTGTTTCGCCCCTGCTCTGTCTGCATTCATCGCTTTTTTCACTATCTATGGAGACAACATATCTTCTGATACATTCATTCCTCACCCCAATATTCCCCTTTGTCTTCATTCTGCTGCTCAACTGTTTAACCATCAGGTACGTTTTAGTGGCCAGCCGAGCCCGGAGGGGACTCCGTGGTACGCACGATGGGGAGACGCCCGCCGACCCAGAGATGAAGAACCGCAGGCAATCTCTCTTGTTACTGCTGGTGATGTCGGGGAATTTCATATTCCTGTGGGCGCTGTTGACGGTGTTTTCCATATGGGAGGGCTTGATGTATTACATTGTCGGGATGCCCCCGTTGTCTCTGCAGAATTTGGGCTACATGTTGCAAATATTGAGCTGCTGCACGAACTCGGCCCTTTACGCCGTGATCCAGGCTAGGTTCAGGGTTCAGCTGAAGGAGACGGTCAAATCGCCCTTACGTCAAATGGCAAAGTTCACTCGGCGTTGTCTGGACCGCATTAATCCTAGGTGAAGCTTCTCCCATACCGCCGCAAAATATCCCACTTCGCCGGTCGCATGTGCAATACCATTGGGGCTGTGGACGGCCCGATTAGCTCCCGCCCTCCCCCACTCCATGCAGAGCCACAATCGGAGCCATGCTCCCAATCAGCCTCCACTGAGCAACTTCAAGTTTAAGTTCTTCACGGGTTCCCTGTAATGTCTACTTCATTTGCACCAAGTGTGTTTTTCTGCCGTTATATGCATGCGAAGCTTTGACATCACCATAGCAATAAAACGTTTGTGCCTTGCCAGCATTCCGTGCGGCCCGAAAGCCTACTCATGTACGCCCGATGTACTCCGTCTCTTTCCTCTCGCGAAAGCTTTTGGTTCCAAGTGCTCCAGCCACTGTAAGTTTCGGGAAATCTGGTTACCATGGACAGACTACAAATGTCCTCTTCATCCGGGGTTCTTTGAAAGCTGTCTGTCACTTCGAGAATAATTCAGTAACTCGCGCTCACAATATCCACTCATCCAATCGTCGTTCCTCGGTCGCAAGCAGCAACTGCCATCGCAATGCCTTCTGGGAAGTAAATTAAATACTTGGACACTTTGTGCGGTTAAGGCTCAGTCTGTCGAATTATATTTAGTACATTGGGTGTTTCGGGTAGATGGAGCTCGTCAGACTGGGAAGGCAGTCCATCTAAGAGAGGGAATACTCTGAGGGAAAGTGATTGCTGAGGTAATAGCACCGGATGACTACTTATTTACTGAGATTCGGCACGAAATGTGAGATGCTGTCAGAAGTATGGCTGCCGAAGAAAGATTTTCAGTTGGTCTGGATACATCGGAGCTTTTTCCTGCTGAACCTTCAGGAATAGCATCTGGCACTGGAATATTCCTCCTGAGATACTGATTGGTACGTAACCCCTCCGAAACGCCGATGCGCAACTCTACTGGGTCCCTCGTAGTCTGGTATTTTTCTTTGTCCGTTTGATTATCGACTGTTCTCGTTTCTTGCAGGTACCTTTACAGCGTGTCCGCCCGTGTTTCCTCGGCGTAATCTTGTTTCCTGCCACACCCCAAACACTGCATCTTAATTGGTTAATTGTCCATTCTCTATTGAAAACACCCCTGTGGCAAATCATTGTTGGAGTTATTTCGTAGGTCGTGGAACTGGGTAAGTGGCAATCACACTGTGTGTGATTGGGGTGTCCTTGTTGAATCTACCGGTGTGTCGACCCTTGCCTGGGTGGTGGTACGGTTAACGATGCCCCCCCCCCTTTTTTTAAGCTTCTGTTAGTAATGTTTAGCGTGAGGATTCTGAGGACAACGGGAAGTCCGACAACACCTGTTTGTTTGGATTACAAATAATTGTCTCACTTCAAATTCTTTACAATTGAACTGAACAGAAATTTCTTACATTCCATCTTAAGACTGTAACGCTTGCCATTCGAGCTTGAATAACTTTGGGAACTCTATGTTTTTACACACACATAGATGCATAATACTGATAACACTTGGTTTACCTGGTTTACGTAGATAGTAATAAAATAGTGATTGTTAACAGCAAAACCAGACTCCGGGTGTGTTCTATTGCTGCTGAAACTTTTACAGCGTTTCTTGAACGTAAGAGGTACTTTCCCCGGGGTTGCGTGTACGTAACGAGACCAAGCTGAACATTCTTTTATTACCTCAGCATAAACCATAATTTATTCTCTTCATTTTCTCTATATTCCTAAAAATATTTCCTATTCTCGCATTTCTCTATCGTTCGAGACCGAACTGTCGCATTTCTATAACACATTTATCATTTCTCCGGCCAGATTTCTAATTGGACTTTTACCAAGCTCCCTCAACATCCACAACTCCATCGCGTTTGTGTCGTCTGCAAGAGTGTTTATGAGCCCCGCCCATTTTCATCCAGGTTAAACGGCAGAACATTTCCAACAATTGTCACATGCAGAATGGGTGCCTTCCACAACTGTTCTCTGTACTCTTTATTGAAGCCATGCTATCCAATGCAAATCGGTCTTATGTCTCAGCCTATCGGAGAAGGTCCTTCTCAAAAGACTTACTTCCAGTCTAATCCCAACGGTCGTGCCCTGGCTGGCGCAATGTTTCACGGTCCGAGAGGCCATTCTAATAGGACAATTTACAATGAATAATTAACCTGTCAACACATAGGTGTTTGATCTGTGGGAAGAATCAGGAGTACGCCGAGGTAATCAAGGTTTATAGGCACAGGCGGGAAATGAGTAGAACGGTGGATAATCAACCGGAGAAGGAGAAAGTCCAAGCTACGAGGAAATCAATAAATAAATAGAAATCATGTGCCCTCTCCCCTGCCACACATACTGAATGTACATTTCGACAGATAGGATCACCACTAAAGGTCAAGTCAAGTCAAGTCAAGTCAAGCCAATTCAAGTCAGTTTTTATTGTCATTTCGACCATAACTGCTGGTACAGTACACAGTAAAAACGAGATGTTTTTCAGTACCGTGGGTCTACATGAAACAATACAAAAACTACAATGAACTATGTTAAACAACACAAAAACTACACTAGACTACAAACCCTCCCAGGACTGCATGAAGTGCACAAAACAGTACAGGCATTACAATAAATAATAAACAAGACAATAGGCGCAGCAGCGAGAAGTAAGCTGGTGTCAGTCCGGACTCTGGGTATTGAAGAGTCTGATGGCTTTGGAGAAGAAACTGTTACATAGTCTGGTCGAGAGAGCCCGAATGCCTCCGTGCCTTTTGCCATATGACTGGAGGGAGAAGAGTTTGTATGAGAGGTGCGTGGGGTCCTTCATAATGCTGTTTCCTTTGCGGATGCAGCATGTGGTGTAATTGTCTCTAATGGCGGGAAGAGAGACCCCGATGATATTCTGAACTGACCTCACCGTCTGCTGCAGTGTCTTACGATCCGAGATGGTGCAATTTCCGAACAAGGCAGTGATGCAGCTCCTTAGGATGTTCTCAATACAACACCTGTAGAATGTGATGCGGATGGGGGTGGAAGATGGACGTGCCTCAGCCTTCGCAGAAAGTAGAGACGCTGCTGGGCTTTTTTTTTTTGCTGTGAAGCTGGTGTTGAGGGACCAGGTAAGATTCTCCGCCAATTGAACACCAAGAAATTTGGTGCTCTTAACGATCGCTGCCGAGGAGCCGTCGATGTTCAACGGAGAGTGGTCGCTCCGTGCCCTCCTGAAGTTAACAACCATCTCATTGGTTTTGTAAAGGTTGTTGGCTCTGCATCCGCCCGTTTGCCGTTGTACCTGCTCCGGCTCAAAGACAGGCGCTCTTGGAACCAATAGCCCTCCCCAGAGGAAAGAGATGGAACTACATCGGGCGTACCTGAGCAGTCAATCGGAACACACAGAAGACCGGCAGGACAGAAGGGTCGTATTGCGATGGTGATGGCAAGGCTTCGCCTGCAAATAAGGGAAGAATCACCCACTTTGTTGACCAGAGGGAGTCATTACACAGAACCCGTGAAGAAAGTAGACTGGAAGGAGCAGAGTGGATACAGACTGGGGAATTCCCTGATCATGTTTGTGATTGGAAGGGTGGAGGGCTGGAGCTATTCAGGGACGTCCACAGTCACAATGGAACTGCAAATGCCACTGAAGAAATGGGAAATATTGGGGCGTCACTGAGGATTAATGCTCTCCTGACAACGATGAGAGAACATTGTCATAAGACGAAATGGAGATTTCTGCGTCTCCTTAAACTGCAGCCTGAACCTGGTCTGGGCCACGGCGTAAAGGGCGGTGTTTGTGCAGCAGCTCAGCAGCTGAAAAATGTAGCCCAGTTCCAGCAGAGTACTCGGTGGTTTAGCTTTAAAATAAATAAACAGGCTATCCCATACGGAATACACCGTCAGCAGCGCCCAAAGCAGGATGAAATTCCCCGACATCACCAGCAGTAACAGGAGGGATTGCCTGCGGTTCTTCATCTCCGGGTCGGCGGGAGTCTGGTCATCGCGAGAACCACGGTGTCTCCTCCGGGATCGGCTGGCCAGTATGACGTGCCTGATGGTTAAACTGTTGTGCAGGAGAATCAGAATAAAGGGTAATATTGGGGTAAGGAAGAAATGAATCACTTGAAATGTCACAAACTGAAGATGATCTTTGCATCATCAATTGGGAATGGAAAAGTTGCAATTTTGTGAAGGGCTGTCGGAGGTGACTGTGGGACATTAATAGGAAGGCAAAGAAGTCGCAGATGGAGTTCAACCCAGATAAGTGTGAAGTAGTTTATTTTGGTAGGTCAAATATAATGGCAGAATATATTATTAATGGCAAGACGCTTGGCAGTGTTGAGGTTCAGAGACATCCTGGGGTCCGGGTCTATAGGAAGCTCAAATCAGCTGCGCACTTCGACTCTGTGGTTAAGCAGGCATACGGTGCATTGGCCTTCATCAATTGCGGGATTGTGTTTAAGAGGCGAGAGGTATCGTTGCATCTAAAGAGGATCCTGGTCAGACCCCAACCAGAGTACTGTGCCCACATCTGGTCGCCTCACTACAAGAATTATGTGGAAAACATATAATGGGTGTAGAGCAGATTTACAAATATGTTGCCTGGATTGTGAGGGGCGGTGGCATGCCTTTCTAGTATAGGTCTTTTCTCCTTGGAGAGACGGACGATGAGTGGTGACCATACAGATCTGTATATACTGCTGAGAAGCATTGATCAGATGAATAGTCAGAGGCTTTATCCCAGGGTTTAAATGACTATCACCAGAGGGCACCGCTTTAAACTGCTGAAAGGAGGTACAGAGGAGATGTCAGGTTACGTTTTCCGCTGCGAGATTAGTGAGTGTGTCTAAAAGGATATCGATGACAGTGGTGAAGGCGGACACCATAGGGTATTTTAAGAGACTACTGGATTGGCACATGGAGCTTTAATAAATAGAGGCCTGTCGGTAATACTGGGTAATTAATAAGGTAAGTAGATGCTCGGCACAGAATTGTGGTCCGAAGTTCATTTAATATGTTGTAGATTTAGTATTTTTTCATAATTGCTAATTAATCCTTTCTGCTTGTAAAATGAGCATATCCTTCCATTTTCCTCAGAGACACATGTCTGTGTTGGCTTCTTTTAAAGGCAACTTTTCCTTGTGCCTCTATCACCACATCAGGAAGTGCAACCCTTGTACACACGACTCGCTGTGGAAACGTCTTGCCGTTTAGAGTGCATTTGAAGCCACCGCATGAAAATTGTCCGGCACTTTGCGTATCTTTGTAAATAAATGTTTATCTTGTCTTCTGCAAGATTACTGATCGGCCTATTTGCAAACATCCGAGTCGGTTATATATATATTTCACAAATCCCAGGAAGGACATGTCCGACATTAACTATGGGCTGTTCATTATTTGTTGTGATTAAAAAGCGAATTGTGAATTGCAACATCAATCTATACATCACACTCTGCCACCTGCTGGCGGCATTCAATTCTACATTTCTTTTCATGTTTGCAGATGAGTGACTCAAACAGCAGAGTTACTGAATTGCATGTCCACGAACAGGTGTTTCGATTGTTTTATAAACCCAGGGTACATTTTTTCTGTGGAATGTCATTTAAAAAGGCAGAGACAATGAGCCGGACTTTTAGATACTGTTGGATTTCGGCTGAGTGTAAAAATAGCTCTGTTGCTGTGGTGAGAAAGGTGATGTTATTTGAGGGACAATGGATGTTAATATTTTCTTCTGCGGCTTGTTTTTGAATATACAAGGACACAGAGACAAACAGTCAGAAACAGGATGGATTCCGTCAATGGAAGACACCAATGAGTCGGCCGCTTGTTTAATCTTTCAGATCCGGAGTATTGAAAAATGACTCTCGCAAGTTGCTAGAACTAGAAGAAGTTTGCAGAATTGAGAGGAAGGAAAGTTTCGAAACAGAAGAAACTTATTTACAAAGAGATCAGAGTTTGGATTGTGTCTCCAAGTAGCACGTGAGGGTGAGTTTCTTTCCATTCGGATACAAAAGTATGGTACTCACGCAGTAGTGGGTTCTCTGTTGAGGGGAAAACCTTGAACACACGTAAGTGTTTACCATTTGTCCGGGTTTCGTAGTTCACTGCAGAAAGGCACCCCTGTGGCAAATCATTGTTGGAGTTATTTCGTAGGTCGTGGAACTGGGTGAGTGGCTATCACACTGTGTGTGATTGGGGTAACCTTGTGGAATCGACCGGTGTGTCGACCCTTGCCTGGGTGGTGGTTCGCTTGAAGATGCCCGCCGCCTTGTGTGAAGCTTCTGCTAGTGATGGTTCGTGAGACGATTCCGAGGGCAACGGGAAGACCGATATCACTTGTTTGTTTGGATTACAAATAACTCTCGCTCTCACTTCAAATTCTGCACTTTTGAACTGAACAGAAATGTCTTACATTCCGTCTTAAGACTGTAACGCTTGCCATCCGAGCTTGAATAACTTTGGGAACACTATGTTTTTACACACACATAGATGCATAATACTGATAACACTTGGGTTATTCAAAAATTAGTGATTGCTAACAGCAAAACCAGACTCCAGGTGTGTTCTATTGCTGCTGAACCTTTTACAGAGTTTCGTGCACGTAAGAGGTACTTTTCCCAGGGTTGCGTGTATGTAACGAGACCAAGCTGAGCATTCTTTCAATACCTCAGCATAAACCATGCATTGTTCTCTTCATTTCTCTATATTCCTAAAAATATTTCCTATTCTCACATTTCTCTATCGTTCGAGACCGAACTGTCGCATTTCTATCACCCGTTTATCATTTCTCCGGCCAGATTTCTATCTGGACTTTTACAAAGCTCCCTCAACATCGACAACTCCATCGCGTATGTGTCGTCTGCAAGAGTGTTTATGAGCCCCGCCCATTTTCATCCAAGTTAAACGCCAGAAGATTTCCAACAATTGTCATATGCGGAATGGATGCCCTCCAAAACTGTTCTCTGTACTCTTTATTGAAGACACGCTATCCAATGCAAATCGGTCTGATGTCTCAGCCTACCGGAGCAGGTCCTTCTCTATAGTCTTACTTCCAGTCTAATCCCAACGGTCGTGCCCTCGCTGGCGCAATGTTTCACGGTCCGAGCTATCCTGCTAATGGGACAATTTACAATTACCAATTAACCTATAAAGAAATAGGTGTTTGATCTGTGGAAGGGATCAGGAGTACGCCGAGGTAATCGCGGTATATAGGCACAGGCGGGAAATGAGTAGAACGGCGGATAATCAACCGGAGAAGGAGAAAGTCCAAGCGACGAGGAAATCAATAAATAAATAGAAATCATGTGCCCTCTCCCCTGCCACACATACCGAATGTACATTTCGACAGATAGGATCACCACTAAAGTCAAGTCAAGTCAAGTCAAGTCAAGCCAAGTCAAGTCAGTTTTTATTGTCATTTCGACCATAACTGCTGGTACAGTACACAGTAAAAAGGAGATTTTTTCAGTACCGTGGGTCTACATGAAACAATACAAAAACTACAAAGAACTATGTTAAACAACACAAAAACTACACTGGACTACAAACCCTCCTGGACTGCATGAAGTGCACAAAACAGTACAGGCATTACAATAAATAATAAACAAGACAATAGGCACAGTAGAGAGAAGTAAGCTGGTGTCAGTCCGGACTCTGGGTATTGAAGTGTCTGATGGCTTTGGAGAAGAAACTGTTACATAGTCTGGTCGAGAGAGGCCGAATGCCTCGGTGCCTTTTGCCATATGACTGGAGGGAGAAGAGTTTGTATGAGAGGTGCGTGGGGTCCTTCATAATGTTGTTTCCTTTGCGGATGCAGTATGTGGTGTAATTGTCTCTAATGGCGGGAAGAGAGACCCCGATGATATTCTGAACTGACCTCACCGTCTGATGCAGGGTCTTAGGATCCGAGATGGTGCAATTTCCGAACAAGGCAGTGATGCAGCTCCTTAGGATGTTCTCAATACAACACCTGTAGAATGTGATGCGGATGGGGGTGGAAGATGGACTTGCCTCAGCCTTCGCAGAAAGTAGAGACGCTGCTGGGCTTTTTTTTTTTTTTGCTGTGAAGCTGGTGTTGAGGGACCAGGTAAGATTCTCCGCCAATTGAACACCAAGAACTTTGGTGCTCTTAACGATCTCTGCCGAGGAGCCGTCGATGTTCAAAAGAGAGTGGTCTGTCCATGCCCTCCTGAAGTTAACAACCATCTCATTTGTTTTGTTCAGGTTGTTGGGTCTGCATCCGCCCGTTTGCCGCTGCACCTCCTTCTCTGTATGCTGACTCGTCGATCTTGCTGATGAGACCCACCACCGTCGTGTCGTCGACGAACTTGATGATGTGGTTCGAGCTGTGTGTTGCAGAACAGCCGTGGGTCAGCAGAGTGGACAGCAGTGGACTGAGAACACAGCCCTGTCGGGCCTTCTTTCTCAGTGTAATAGTGTTGGAGATGCTGCGTCCGATTCCGAGTGACTGAGGTCTCCCAGTCAGGAAGTCTATAAGTCTATAATACAGTTGCAGAAGGAGGTGTTCAGGCCCAATAGGTTCAGATTTAAAATCAATTTTTGAGGGATGATTGTGTTGAATGCTGAACTGAAGTCTATCAGCAGCATTTGAAAGTACGTGTCTTTTCTGTCCAAGTAGTTAGGGCCAGGTGGAGGGAGTGCTAGAATTTCTTTAATTTCCAAGATGCTTTGCGATGGGGATTGATACTAGGGTCGAACGATTCAATGAGCCGTTTACGAGTGCGAGTTATTAACTTATTCTCTCGGTTTCAGATAGATCCACAAAGAAATCCGCTCCAAACGGAGACTTGTAGTCTGTTCACAGTAACCAGCCTTCCTGAACGGCTCAAAGACAGGCGCTCTTGGAACCAATAGCCCTCCCCAGAGGAAAGAGATGGAACTACATCGGGCGTACCTGAGCAGGCAATCGGAACAAACGGAAGACCGGCAGGACAGAAGGGTCGTATTGCGATGGTGATGGCAAGGCTTCGCCTGAAAATAATGGAAGAATCACCCACTTGGTTGACCAGAGGGGTCATTACAGAGAACCCGTGAAGAAAGTAGACGGGAAGGAGCAGAGTGGAGACAGACTGGAGCACTCCCTGATCCTGTTTGTGCACGGAGGGGTGGAGGGCGGGAGCTATTCAGGGACGTCCACAGTCACAATGGAACTGCAAATGCCACTGAAGAAATGGGATATATTGGGGCGTCACTGAGGATTAATGCTCTCCTGACAACGACGAGAGAACATTGCCATGAGACGAAAGGGAGATTTCACCGTCTCCTTTAACTGCAGCCTGAACCTGGTCTGGGCCACGGTGTAAAGGGCCGTGTTTGTGCAGCAGCTCAGCAGCTGAAAAATGTAGCCCAGTTCCAGCAGAGTATTCGGGGGGGGGGGGGGGGGTTGGCTTTAAAATAAATATACAGGCTATCCCATACGGAATACACCGTCAGCAGCGCCCACAGCAGGATGAAATTCCCCGACATCACCAGCAGTAATAGGAGGGATTGCCTGCGGTTCTTCATCTCCGTGTCGGTGGGGGTCTGACCATCGCGAGAACCACGAAGTCTCCTCCGGGCTCGGCTGGCCACCAAGACGTGCCTGATGGTTAAACTGTTGAACAGGAGAATCAGTACATAGGGGAATATTGGGGTGAGGAAGAAATTAATCTCTTGCAATGTTACCAACTGAAGTGCGGAAAAGAAACGGCGACTATCCAGGCAGAGCAAGGACATAACTAAAGTCGATTTTTTCCCATCGAGCATAAAGTACCAAAAAATGTTCTTTACGCATCTCAGCACAGTCTCTGTCCCCACAACCAGAGCCGCCGCTGTCCCGGTGCAGTAATTTAGTTTCAGCTGCGAAAAACAAATGGCTACACATCGATCAAAGGTGAAAGCGACGGTGAACCAGACAGAACAGTCTGTGGCAGCGTAGAGTATGACGGCGTGAATATTACACACGGGAACACGAAAACTCCAGTAGAAAACCTCCCATGGCATGTACATAATCGGAATCGTGCTCAATACCAGATCGAAGAGAACGACCAGCTGATCCGCTGCTGCCATGGCAACGACGCCTTTGGAGAGACCTCACTTTCCCAGCGACAGGATGAAGATTGTCACCACGTTCGCTGTGTGGAGGGAAATCAAGACCGTTAACACACATTCGGAATGAAATATTCTCTGAAAACAACTATTTTAATCGATATGATTTCTAAGAGCAGAGATGGACATGGAATCGATGTATCTACTAAGGAGATAATCGGATCCATTATTAAATCGTAGTGACTATAATGTACCTGTGAAGTTCAGGAGAATGAGAGGAATCTCACTGAAACCTATCGAATATTGAAAGGCCGACATATCGTGGACGTGGAGAGAATATCTACTGTAGTGGTGGAGTCTGAAACTGGAACATGGGGATTTACAAGACATCACTTTAGACAGAGGTGGATAGAAATTTGTTTCGACCGAGGCTGGTGAATATGTGGAATTCCTCGCCACAGACGGCTATGGGAGTCAGTTCGTTCCATCCATTTGCTGCAGAGAATGGCAGCCATTCTACTTGACAGAATTGTTGGAAATTTTCAGGCGTTTGACTTGGATGAAAGTCGGCGTGACTCATAAATACTCTTGCAGACGACACAAACGTGATGGAATTGTCGATGTTGAGGGAGCTTGGTAAAAGTACAGTTAGAAATGTGGCAGGAAAAATGACAACTTTGTTATAGTAATACGACATTTCGGTCTCGAACGAAAGAGAAATTCGAGAATAGGAAATATTTTTAAATAATATAGAGAAAATGGAGAGAGCAAAAGATGGTTTATACTGAGGTATTAGAAGACTGTTCAGCTTGGTCGTGTTGCGCACCGGCAACAATGGAAAATACCTCTAACGTGCGCTCAACCCTGGGGAAAATACTTCCTACGTGCACCCAACAGTTTAAAAGTTTCGGCAGTAATAGAACACACCTGGAGTCTGGTTTTGCTGTTAACAATCACTATTTTATTAGTACCTACGTAATATAGTAACTTAAGCCAGCTAAACCAAGGGTTATGCATATATAGCTGTGTAAAAAATAAAGTTACCAAACCCATTCAAGCTCACCTGGCAGGAGTTAAATTCTTACGATGGCATGTCAGAAATGTCTGTTCAGCTCAAATGTACAGAATTTGAAGTGAAAGAGAGATGTTTTTTTTTTATCCAAACAAGGAGATACCGTCGATCTTCCCGTTGTCCTCTGAATACTCATATGAAAGATCACTAACAGCAGCTTATCACAAGGGGGAACATCGTCAAGTGAACCACCACACTGGGAATAGTCGACACACCGGTAGATTCCACAACGTTACCCCAATCACACACAACGTGATTGCCACTTATCCAGTTCCACGACCTACGAAAAAACTCCAGCAGTGATTTGCCACAGGGGTGCCTTTCCTCGTTGAACTACAAGACCCAGGCAAGGGGTCAACACGCACGTGGTATTGTTACGTATTCAGGCAACAATAAATATATGAGTTAGGCAAGGGTTTTTATAACAAATAACACGTTTATTAAACACTGAAAACATATCACCCAAAAGTAAACAAATCACTAACGTAACCGGAAATCTGCTGCTGTGCTGCAGCTTAAACATTCCTTAAAGCAATGAAGCTTACAGTCCTTAAAGCGATGTTGCAAGAACAGTTCTTAAAGCGATGTTGCAAAAACAGTTCTTTAAAGTAGTATTGCCAAAAGTTCAAAATGCTCACAGTCCATTTAAAAGGAAAGACTTTTTAAAGACGATTCAAATTCTCTTTCACGTCGTTTTGCTTCGGTTCCGCAAAGTCGAACTTTTCCCACGAAGAATTTACGGAACAAACGGCTTAAAGGCACTGACATTTCCTTTACCACCATTCTCATTCCTTTCTGGTATTTCCCAGGGATTAACACGAGAATAGTCAACGAAATCCTTCCGAATGAGGATCAAACAAGGTCGAACCCGTTTCACCGTCGAAATCGATTCTCCTCGATCTTTAACTCACGAACTCCGATCTTCACTCGCCACTGATTCTCAACTAGCAGTATTCTAAAGAAACTGCTGGCAATGACCTTTTAAACTTTAGGCATTAGATAAAACTTCATCTTTCAACTAAACTGCGTCATAACAATAAATCACGCAGCGGCATGAAGTCAACATGGCAAATCCAGCCACGAACTGCCCCTCCTCACAAGGAAGGGTTCTCCTCTTATACCCTGTAAAAAATAACCTGTCACATGATCTCCACGGGCGGGAAAATGACGTCACTCCATCATCACAAGACCATTACCTCAAGTCCAGTATAACTTCAACGCCAGTCACGTGACAAGGGTACCGCTGTCACGTGTCACGGGTACGTAACACCTCCCTCCAAAAAAAAACATTTTTGGTCTGACAAGAAAAATTTTTTTAACAATTACTCACAAGAAAAACAAATGTATAAATTTTATAACATACACAATATACAATACCATCATATAACAATATCATATTACAATTGTAAAAAAAACACTCCATAAAAAAATTACATTGTACATTCAACATCGAGATAGACAATCAGAAACCACATTATCTTTACCTTTAATATGAGTTATCACAATATTGTACTCTTGTAACATCAAACTCCAATTTAATAATCTTCTATTTTGGTTTTTCATCTTACTCAGAAAAACTAACGAATTATGATCAGTGTAAACAATAAGTGGTTTTTGAGTTGTACCAACATATCCCTCAACATATTCCACAGCTAAAACAAGAGATAACAATTCCTTCTCTATTGTCGAATAGTTTCTTTGATGCTTATTAAATTTCTTAGAAAAGTAAGCTACTGTATGATCAACCTCATCACCCTCATTATTCTGCACCAATACTGCTCCTGCAGCCTCATCACTAGCATCTACAGCTAAGGAAAAAGGGTTTTCAAAGTCATGTGCCTTGAGCACAGGTTGTTGACATATCATTGTTTTCAATTTTTCAAATGCTTCTTGACAAGACACTGTCCACACAAACTTCACATTCTTCTGCAAAAGGTTAGTTAATGTAAGGGCAACATTGGCAAAATTCTTACAAAATTTTCCATAATATCCTACCATTCCCAAGAATCTTCTGAGAGGTTTTTTCCCCGTTGGGTGGGAATCTCTAAAATTGCCCGAACTTTTGCCTGAACAGGAGCTACTTTACCTTGACCCACAACATAACCAAGGTAAGTCACAGTGGCATGTCCAAATTCACTCTTATCTAAATTAATAGTTAAGTTAGCTTTTGAAAGCCTTTTAATCAATTTCTCCACCGCAATAATGTGTGCTTCCCAAGTATCATTTCCTGTCACTAAATCATCAATATAAGTATCAGTATATTTCAATCCCTGAATCACAGAGTTAATCATCTTCTGGAAGGTACCTGGGGCATATTTCATCCCAAATAGAAGAACATTATATTCATATAGCCCAGATGGAGTTACAAATGCAGGAATCTCTCTACCTCTGTCAGTTAATGGAACACATCAATACCCTTTCAATAAATCAATCTTTGTAAGGAACTTTGCTTTCCCAACTTTATCTACACAATCATCTACTCTAGGAAGTGGATATGCATCTGTTTTCGTTACAGTATTCACCTTCCTATAGTCCGTACAGAACCTAATACTAACATGTGGTTTTGGCACCATAACACATGGCGAACTCCAATTCGTGTTAGAATGCCTAATAATATCATTCTCTAACATATATTTCTTTCTCAGCAAATCCACATTTTTCGATGTTCATCCTATATGAGTGTTGTTTAATAGGTTTGGCATCGCCAACATCTACATCATCTGAATCTATAGTTGTCCTTCTCGGAACATCTGGAAACAAATCCTTATATTTAAAAATTAATTCCTTCATCTGCTGTTTCTGCTCTAGCTGTAAATGTGCTAGTTTCTCATCAATATTTTCCAGAATGATTGAATTTGGTAACCTAACAGAAACAATGTTGGATTTAGAATGAAATTCAGATGAATCATCTATAATGTTCCTAGTTAAATCAAACTCATTCTCACTAACCACAACAGTCACAGTATCAGATTGTTTCCCAAAATAGGTTTTATCATATTTATATGGCAAAATTTTATTACGTAATCCATAGCATTGATTTTAGACACAATTTCATAAGGACCATTAAATCTAGCTTGTAAAGGATTTTTCTGCACTGGGAAATGAACCAACACATTATCTCCAGGCTTAAACATCCTCATCCTAGCTTCCTTATCATACCTGGTTTTCATTTTCTCCTGAGCCAACTTTAAATTTTCCTTGGCTAAGCTACAAGCTTTATGTAACCTGTCCTTAAATTTCAAAACATAGTCCAACAAATTAGTGTGTATTTCCTTACTAATCCACTGTTCTTTTAATAAAGTTAAAGGTCCTCTAACACTATGCTCAAACACAAGTTCAATTGGACTAAAACCTAAAGTTTCCTGAACAGATTCCCTTACTGCAAATAAAAGTAAATTTATACCCTCATCCCAGTCACTTTCATTTTTCACACAATATGTCCTAATCATAGTCTTGAGGGTAGAATGAAACCTCTCCAAGGCACCTTGCGATTCTGGATGGTATGCAGACGAAGTGATTTGCTTAGCTCCCAATTTATAAACTATCTGTTGAAACAATCAAAACATAAAATTACTGCCTTGATCAGTTTGTATTTCTTTAGGCAATCCAAAATAAGTAAAGAATATTATAAGAGCCTTTGTCACAGTTTTAGCTTTTATATTCCTAAGTGGTACTCCCTCTGGAAACCTAGACGAAGTACACATGATGCTCAACAACCAGTGATAACCAGTTTTTGTCTTTGGTAATGGACCAACACAATCTACAATAACTTTAGAAAACGGTTCACCAAATGATGGAATATGTTGTAATGGAGCTACCGGTGTAACTTGATTTGGTTTACCCACAATTTGACAAGAATGACACGTTTTACAAAACATTGCCGCATCTTTTCTTAGACCAGGCCAGTAAAAATGTTTTAAAATCTTGTCCACAGTTTTCCTTACCCCTTGATGTCCACCTAATGGCACACTATGTGCTAAAGTCAAAATCTCATTTCGATAAACTTTAGGGACAACTACCTGGTAAACAACATTCCATTCCTCACTTGCAGGAATTGTAGGTGACCTCATCAACACTCCTTTTTCCAAGTAATATCCTACTGGCACCTTCTCAATTTCACTATCTAGTAAAGCTTGTTCCCTTAATTTTATAATCACTGGGTCTCTACTCTGCTCTGCTATCATCTCCTTCCGAGACAGAGATAAATCTTTATAGTCAGACTTACTCCAAGAATCTTGTTCAAACAACGAAGGTAAGAAAGTCTCTGATACATCCTCAAAACTCAAATCCTGAGTTGAACAGTCATGAGTAACAACCTCATTCTGCACATCAATCTTTTTAGCCATAGCTCTAGTCACGACACAGGAAGAATCTGTGTTAGAATTCATCTCTGGTTCCTTAGACTCCATTGTCAAATGCACTTCAGGGAAAACTTGTCCACCTGCCACGTCATTACCTAACAATAAAGAAATACCCTTCACAGGTAAGCTATGCTGTAATCCTACTTTAACAAATCCTGTAACTAACCCTGACTTTAAATTTACTTTATGTAAATGTACAGACATGAAATTACTCCCAATACCTCTTATGTAATTTACCTCACCAGTATCAGACTCCTCATTAAACTTCAACACACTGTCTAACATCAGTGATTGAGAAGCTCCAGTATCCCTAAGGATTTTTATTGGCACCAGAGTAGATCCTTCTTTCAAGGATACAAACCCTTCAGTTATAAAATGATCATATCCCTTTTTAACTTGGTCAGACTCTAACAAAGCCTCATTTGTCTTTATCGAATGCTGTAATTTTACAGGTGCTTCAGTATGTTGCACACAAGCATCTGGAATTGCTTCCTTTTCTTTCTTTTTCAATCTGAAACAGTTAACTATTACATAGCCAGGCTTCTTACAATAGTTACAAATAAGACCATCTGTCTTTCCTTCACTGGTTTTCCTTCGTCCTTACCTTTCTCATTAACATCTCATTTAATTTCTGATTTACCTCGAGTCTCCATGTTATTTTTCCTCTTAAAAATTCTGCTCTGAGGAAATTTATTCTTATGGATTAAAACATACTCATCAGCTAATCTAGCACAGTCCTGCAATTTATCAGTATCCCTCTCACTTAAGTAGGTCCTTACTTCAACAGGAATGCTTCTTTTAAATTCCTCCATTAAAATCAGCTCTTTCAATGTATCATCGCCCACATTTACATTTTTAGAAGAAACCCATCTCTCAAAACACACAGCTTTATCATAGGCAAATTCCGCATAAATCTTTTCCACAGACTTCTTCAAACTTCTGAATCTTTCTCTATACGCTTCTGGGAATAATTCGTATGATTTTAGAATATGCATTTTCACAATATCATAATCAAGTGCTTGTGCAGCAGTTAAAGCTGTATAAACTTGTTGTGCTTTGCCTATAATTACATTCTGTAACAACACCGACCATTTATCTTTCGGCCACTCTAACATTCGAGCAATAGTTTCAAAATGTTGGAAATATGTTTCCACCTCTGTTTCACTAAATGGAGGGACCAATTTAATTTCTTGACTAGCAACAAACGGCTTTTTAGAACCACAAGACTGATTCCCAGACCTTAATTCCGCCATTGCATAATCAGAATCTCTCTTTTTCTGATCAGCTTCTAACTTACAACGCTCCAATTCTGCTTTACTTTGTTCCAACCTCATTTGTTCGATTTGCAACTGCATCTCCAGATTACTTATTGGAAACGACTCTAAAATCGATTCATCGAAAACACCCGAATCCACATAGAATGACGCGATTTTTCTCTGTATTACAGCCTTTGACGGAGCCTGCAAAATACCTTTAAGTTGCAATTTACTAGCGATCTCAGTCACCTCAGTTTTTTTCGCCTTCGCTAACAACGCCGCGCCTGGCGAAGCCAGAAACTCATCAATATTCATCGTTGCCGAATGCCACACACAAGCCAATCAAACAAAAGAATCGAGCATTCCCCGTTTCCAAAACACCGATTCAAAACTCAACAAGCATTTAAACTCAAACGATCCAATCCGGACGCAGCCCCCATATTTAAGTTACGGATTCAGGCAACAATAAATATATGAGTTAGGCAAGGGTTTTTATAACAAATAACACGTTTATTAAACACTGAAAACAAACCCCCCCAAAAGTAAACAAATCACTAACGTAACCGGAAATCAGCTGCAGTGCGGCAGCTTAAACAGTCCTTAAAGCAATGAAGCTTACAGTCCTTAATGCGATGTTGCAAAAACAGTTATTTAAAGTAGTATTGCCAATAGTTCAAAATGCTCACAGTCCATTTAAAAGGAGAGACTTTTTAAGACGATTTAAATTCTCTTTCACGTCATTTTGTTTCTGATCCCCAAAGTCAAACTTTTCCCACGAAGAATTTACGGAACAAAACGGCTTAAAGGCACTGACTTTTCCTTTACCACCATTCTCAATCCTTTCTGGTATTTCCCAGGGATTAACACGAGAATAGTCAACGAAATCCTTCCGAATGAGGATCAAACAAGTTCGAACCCGTTTCACCGTCGAAATCGATTCTCCTCGATCTTTAATTCCCGAACTCCGATCTTCATTCTCCACTGATTCTCAACTAGCAGTATTGTAAAGAAACTGCTGGCAATGACCTTTTAAACTTTAGGCATTAGATAAAACTTCATCTTTCAACTAAACTGCGCCATAACATTAAATCACGCAGTGGCATGAAGTCAACATGGCAAATCCAGCCACGAACTGCCCTCCTCACAGGGAGGGGTCCTCCTCTTATACACTGTAAAAAAAAACTGTCACATGATCTCTACTGGCGGGAAAATAACGTCACTCCAATATCACAAGACCATTACCTCAAGTCCAGTATAACTTCAACGCCAGTCACGTGACAAGGATACCACTGTCACGTGTCACGGGTACGTAACAGTATTTACAAAGCTTTTCCCCTCACTGGTGAACCCACTCCTACTGATTAGCTCTGTGGCACCCACACTTTCGTATTCGAATGAAAATGAACTCACCCTCACAGGATGCTTGAACACAGAGTCCAAACAGTTATCTCTGTGTTACTAGGTTTCTTCCGTTTCAAACTTTCCCCTCCCCTCCTCTCCGTAAACTTATTCTTGTTGCAACAACTTGTGAGAGTCATTCAGCAATACTCTGGATCGAGCTCAAATCACCCGTTTGGGCGACTGAAGTTTTAAACCAGCGGCCGATACACTGGTGTCTTCGATTGACCGAATCCATCTTGACTCTGACTGTATGTCTCTGTGTCCTTGTGTATTCAAAAACAAGCCGCAGAATAAAAGAAAAGTGATCATTCATTGTCCAACTAATAAGGCCACCTCTCTCACCACAGCAACAGAAGAATTTTCATAGTCAGCAGAAATCCAGCAGTATCTAAAGTCAGTCTCTTTCTCCCGGCGTTTTAAAGTGATAGTCCACAGAAAAATGTACCCTGGGGGTATATAACAGTCGAAACACCTGTTCGTTGACAGGTAATTCTGTAACCCTGCTGTTTGATTCACTCATCTGCAAAAATAAAAACGTAGATTTTGATACCGCAAGCAGTTGGCAGACTGTGATGCAGAGATTTTATACTGCAACCAAGGAATCGCATTTTAATCACAACGCATAAAGAACATTCCATATTTAATGTCAGACAGTGAGTCCTTCCCGGGGTTTGTGATATATAACTGACACGGGAGTCTGCAAATAGGCTGATTAATAATCCTGCAGATGACACAAAAAAACATTTAGTTATAAACATGCACAAACTGCCAGACAATTTCCATGATTTAGTTTCAAATCCACTCCAAAGGGCAAGACGTTTACACAGAGCGTAATGGGAACATGGGATGCACTTCATGTTGTGGTGTTCGAGGCCCTGTTCAGTTCGGTTCCCACCCCGCAACAATTCCAGTTGAAACTCTCCCCAGTAGCCTGAGCCAACGGCCACACCAGGATATTGGTCCACCTGGGATTCAAGTGCAACCGTCCTTTTTGTATTGGTCACACCTGCCTCAAAAGAGATCCCAATGATCCAGAAATCTGAATCCCTGCCTCCTTCTCAAGTCCCTCAGCAACGGACTTATCCTCCACATCATTCTATTCCTCTGCTCACTGTCGCATGGCAAGACAGTAATCTCGAGATGACTAACTTTGAGCTTCCACTTCTCAACTTCTTTCTTGACTCCCTGCAGTGTTTTTCGGGACCTCTTCCCTTTTTCTACCAATGTCATTGGTATCAAAATGTGCCACGACCACTGGATGTTCTCCCTCCCACTGCAGGAGATCGTGGAAACGATCTCAAACATCCTGGAAACTGGCACCTGGGAGGCAAACTACCATCCGAGTTCCCTTCCTGTGTCCATGAAATCATCTGTCTGACCCCTAAATATAGAGTCCCCTATTACTATTGCCTTCCCCTTCCTTTCCCTACCCTGCTGAGCCAGAGATCGTAATTCTGTGCCAGAGGCACGGCCACTGTACCTTCCCCGGGTAGGCTGCCCCCCACCCCAGCAGTACTCAAACAGGAGTACTTATTGTCAAGCGGTACCAGAATACGGGTACTCTCTAGTAGCTGACACTTTTCCTTCCCTCTCCGATAACCCACTTGTCTGTCTCCCGTGGCCTAGGAGGGACTTCCTGCCTATAACTCCTTTCTATGGCCTCCTCTCTCTCCCTAACCATACGAAGGTCATCGAGATGCTGCTCGACACACCGGTCCAGATATGGCCGTCCGGGAGGCTAGAAGACTCGAGGACATCCCACATCAGACACCGAGCACAGAAAAAGGGCCTCAAGCTCATACATCCTTTCCACAACTAACATGGGCAAACCTACCTCACCGTTGCAGACTGTCAGATTGTAGGATGCTGCGGCCATCACTGAACCGTGCTGAAGTTTGGTCGCATTTCAGATTTGAATGTCCAAGGCTGCAGGTTGTATCGGAGGAATTGGAAAGTATTTAGATTGGATGACGTGGCTCTGCAGTAAAGAATGGCATCAGCTTAGTAAAATGATGTGACACAGGGTCGTCAGCTGTGGAATCACTGTGGGTTGTGTTAAGAAACTGACAGGGTAAAAGGATCCACATTGGAGGTATATGAAGGCTTCCTGAAAGAGCTGGAATACAGACCACAGATTTCAACGGGAAAAATGTGTGCAGAAAGGTCGATGCTATGATAACCATGGGATTGTTCTACATGCACCTCGATTGGGTTGGTTTGTTCTTACAGTGTGTCCTTAAGCCGACTTGTGGATCAGCTACACTGGATTGGGTGTTAAGAAATGAATCGGAAATGATTAGAAAGCTTAAGGTAAACGAACCTTAAGCAGTCATTAAAATATTAAAAAATAGTTGAGTTCAATTATAAATATGATAGGGAACATTAAAGTCCAAAGCAGCAGTACTTCAGTGGCGTAAATGATATTACAATGTTATGGGAAAGGTCTTGAACAAATAAAAATTGATGGAGACTCTGTCAGGATTGTCTGCAGGGTGAGTATCTGGATAAAAAGAGGAAAGTGCAGAATATATTCTTTCTAATAACAAAAAAAACCTCAAATAACTAAGTAGCACAATTGTGGCAAAACGTAAAAGCAAAAAGAAGGCATACAACAAAGCAAAAACTACTGGGAACATAGCATAATGGGAAAACTTGAAGATGAAATATGAAAGCAAGATAGTGAAAAAATATCATAGCGTGCGTAGAAAAATCGTTTTCAAGCACGAAAATCAAACAGAAATAAGAATGGATATAGGACCACTAGAAAATGAGGCAGGAGAAATAATAATGGGGGATGACAAATGAAAGAAATTAGCATGTTGCAACGATCGTCACTGTGGAAGATACCATCAGTTTGTCTGAAGTTGCAGTGTGTGAAGGAACAGGAGTGGGTGCAGTTATTCTCACAAGAGATGAATGTGCCCAAAAAGCTGAAGGACCACAGGGTACATTGTTCACCGGACCAGTTAAACACCACATCATGCTTCTTAAAGACTGAGCGGTAGAGATTGTGGAGCATTAGCACTGATCTTTCTGAAATCATTGAACTGTCTCATAGTGCCAGGTGACAGAAAAATTTAAAGTGCCACTTCGCTTTTTAGGACAGGAGGGAGATAGCAGGAAGGGAGTTATACACCTGAAAGGATGCTACCCAAGGTTTGGGAGTCTGAGAGAAGACGGCTTAGCCTCAGAATATAGAGGCGTCCATTTAAAACAGAGAAGCGGAGAACTTTCTGTCGCCAGAGGTGGTGAATTTGGGGAATCTGTTATCACATTCAGCTGTGAAGGCTGTGTCCTTGGGTTTAATTAAGGCATAGATTATTTTTATTGGAATATGCAAGTATGTACTGGGAAGCCAGCCGGGGGAGCCCCGGAGAGAGAACAAGGAATGCGGGTCGTGTTAGAGATGACAGAAGGGCTAAGAGGACACAATGTGACCTGTGACGTCTCCTTCAAATCTCAGGAACTTGGTCAGCCGCTCCTGAAAAAGAAAATCACAATGGTGGGCTCCGTGAGGCGGAACAAGCCTGTGATTTTACCCGGGGTGCTGGCAACAAGGGGGAGAGACGTCTTGTCTTCCAAGTTTGCTTTCACCCTTGACACCACAGTTGTCTCGTAAATGCAAAAGATGAACAAGAATGTCATCCTTATGAGCACAATACATGAGGTTGCAGAGGTCAGCACTCAGGAGGGCAGAAAACCAGCCACCATCAAGTCCTACAAGAAGCCAACACAGGGGGACAGAAGATAATGAGATACAACTTCTGCTCGGCAAAAGGGACTGTAAAACAGGGACAACTTGCAGCAAATGTGGGTAACACATATGCAAGGGTCACACACGCAAGGTCTCCGACCACTCCTTTGAATGCGATGACTTGTTTGCAAATAGCAATTGTTATTATTTTTGTTTGGCTTGTGTGTTGGTGAAATGTTAGTTAATATTTAATTAATAGTTAATATAAATGATTACATCGTGGTTATGAAGGTATGTTATGATATAGCACTAAGGTCAGGTTGATGGTTGTAATGGTTATAAATGTTTATATCATAAATTCCACAGTTGCAGAATGTTATCGCCGTTTTCAGTTTCAATAAATATATTTTAATCATTGTGGCCGTTGCGTTTTCATGCCTTAGGTAAAATAGGACATGATATTGTGTGATAGTAGATGCTTTTTTGCCAGAAACAATGTTTTTTCTCTAAAAATTACACTTTCCCTGCTCTCTGAAACATTAATTAAGGATTAATCACCCATTTCTTGATGACAGATCGGCTATTCATATATTCTAAAAAGATCTGTGGTTTAAAATTTGGTGTAGACACTTGTTATTAGGGGATTCTTAGACCGGATCAAACTTGACCCGGTTCATAATGTGAAGGTATAGATTATGAATTGTACGTAATGGTTAATTCAGCATATAATGGTATTTTAAAGCATTGATTTCTTGACGTTTTGTGCGCTTGCAATGACAATCTATCGAATAAGTTGATGTTTTTTGTCTATCCCCTGTTACGATATCCGGACGGTTATTATGGATTGTGCCATATGTAATTACTGCTCGGTAGTCATATAATTTGTTGAAATTTGACACTTGTATTGATAGTAGGTTTCTGTACCTTTTCTGTTTCGCAGCAGCTGGTGAAACCTCATGTCCGGACACAGCCAATCACCCTCATTTCTCATTTCTCATTCGTTCAGATCTTTCAAACTATCCTGGTGGAGTTTAACATTGTGGCCTTCTGGAGTTGTCCATAAACATTACATGCGGTGATCAGTGGAGTTCCGGAGCAATCGGTGTTGGAACCGCTTCTTATCATATACGTCAATGATTTGGATGAAGGATTTGACTGTTATGTGACGGGGTTTGAGACCCATGTGAAGGTAGATGGAAGGGCAGGTAGTGTTGAGGAAGCAAGGTGCTTGCAGAAGGACCTAGACAGACCGGAGAAGAGGCAAAGAATTATGAAGGAAAATAATGTAGGTAAGTGCCGAGTCTTACTCTTTGGCAGAGGGAATAAAGGCGTGGAGTATTTCGTAAATGGGAAGAACTTTTGTATTGAAAAATCAGAGTTGCAATTACACAGGAAAATCTGCCCCCCACACCAACATACACTCAAGAAGACCACTCAACGCCAACTTTCATTCTGTGTGACAGAGACATTCTAAGTGAATGAGAGTCCAACACTGTGACTGAACACTGTTAGGTGATTATCCCGCCCCGAAACTCAGCGACGGTTTACCAAATGTTGCAGGAGATGGCCACATGGGAACTCTGCCCTGGCTCCTTCAGCCATTTCTCCTTCCTGACCGTCAAATAGTCTCCTGTTTCCTGCGTCCTGGGTGTAACTCCCTCTCTATATGTCTTTTCCATCACCACTTCAGCCTCCCGAATAATCTGGAACTCGTCCAGTTCAGCCCCCAGTTCATCGACGCGGATTGTCAGCAGATCCAGCTGAACCCAATCCCCACAGTTGTCGTCGTCAGGTTTATCCGAGTTCTCTATGGCTTCCGAGATCCCGCAAAACGAGCATTCAACTATCCTCCCTGGCATCTCTGTTATCCTATCTGATCAGATATAAAGAAGGGAAGGAAAATAAGACTTAGTCAGGAGTATTTTGTTTTTTTGTTTTTGTTTATTTTTTTCTTTTCTTTGCCTTCTTTGACTGTAGTTTCCCTGAGATGACGCCTTGGTGAGCAGAATCCTGAAGATGACCTGTTTGACAGTCCATTCAGACAATGGCTACTGCATTTGACCTGGTCTTACTCCTGCGGATCAACCGCAAACGCCGCCTGGACTCTGGTCAAAGCGCTTTTTCACTGTTACGATCCGCTGTCGCTTTTTATACCCGTGCTGACTCCGAAATCACCCGATGTCCAGATTGGCCGATGATTGGAATAATCTTACACGATCTCATTGTCAATCAACCTATGCAACTCTATTTTTAAGAACTATTTGAGCAAGATTCATTTTTAATCTGTTGATATAATCGTTATTGTTTGTTTGTTTGTTTCTTTGTTTTTTGATTTGTTACGTGTACCTTCCTTTCATGACTTGTTGTATATCAATGTCTAGCCCTGTCTCAATAAGTTTCTCAATTTTGTGCCAATTTACAGACACGGTACGCATCCGTGGAGAGCCGACTGCTGGGATTATTAGGTGCACTTACAATCTGCTTTTGTATCGCTTCTCTGAGTGTCTGCAAGCAAATGGTTAACTGCACCTTTCATTCCGTAGAACTTAATGAAGGGAGTGTCCGTGGGGATTGGTGACGTCATCGCGGAGGTGTGGCTGCTGGTTCCCTGTTCTATTAATATGTCTCCCTCTCAACGACAGTCTCAATCAGAGCCGTCACTCTGCGCTATCGGAGATCAGCGGGCTCCAGGTAGAGAGGACAGAGCCTGGATCGGGAAGAGGAATCCGGAGTATTCCAGCAATGAATCTGCAAAATGACGCGCGGAACGCTGCCGGATCTATAAGGAATATTTCCTGGGGCTATCCATATCTGGAGAAAAATCCTAAAATGATACCGTTGGGCACTCAAATCTATCCGGCGCTTGAGACCGTCAAAAAGGTTTACTATCCTGTACTCGCCATTGTAGCTGTCCCTGGTAAGTGCCTTGTCTCTTCCTCGTGATTAACGCTGACAAATATCGATCAGCTTCTCTTCCAGACTTATCCTCTAACGACGCGCTAATTACATGACAGGTCTCTCAAACCGGTACCGCTTCAGCAACAACGGCTGAGTGAATTACGGACGTTTTCTCTCCAGCTTTGGGGCTGTCAGTGACCCGGTTACTTCTCTGTCAGGCAAACGATATCTGTGTCTCTTCTCCTCTCAAGCACTGCCAGCAAGTGACCTCTCTTGCACCTTCACTCGCATCCAAGCATGTTCCAGCTCTCAGAACCTGTCCTCATAATGAGTGCCCTCCAATCTAGTTAGTATTCTGACAAATTACATCTGCACCCTCTGTGAAGCATACACATGCTTCCGGTGCTTTATGTTCCACAGTCCAATTAGGACATGGTATGATAATTCAACTATCTCGAATTTTGTTGTAGGGACTGCATCGCTGGAATGAATGAATGAATGAATGAATAAAGAAGTAAATACCTAAAGCCCCAAAGGTAAAAGAGAATGAAGTCACGTGGGTATCATTACTACCATGATCTTCCGCCCTGACAAATAGTGCAGGGCAATCCTGGAGCCTGCAGACGGATATCGATTGTTGAAGCGACAAATGGAAGAACAGAATATTATTAACCGGTAAACGATTGCAGTATGCTGCCGTGTGGAGGCAGTTTAGAGAGTTTCTTCTTCAATCTCAAAAGGTTGGTTTGCAGCAGCAGCAGGATAACAAGGAGGCAAGTTGGTTATTGGCCTTCATTGCTACGGGGTGAATTTATGAGCATGGTGGTTATGCTGCAAATGCACGAGGTACTGTTGAGGCGGCAGCTGGAATAGTACGTACAGGTCTGGTAAGCTGCCTTGAGAAGGGATTTACTGGCCTTGTCGTCGTTTCCCCATTTTGATTCCAGACATGAGTTGGCGAGACTATGAGACATTTCACTGGAATTCAGAAGGATAAGACACGATCTTTACATAAAAATAAGAAAGGGATAGATAAAACAGGGACAGGAAAGTTGTTTCCAGTGGTAGTTGAGACTAGAATTAGGGGACATAGGCTGAAGCTTGTGGGGAGTGAATTTAGGAGATGTGGAGGAACTGCATTTCCCAGACAGTGGTTAATCTGTGGAATTCCCTGTACAATGAAGAAGTTGACTCTACTTCAGTAAACATATTTCAGAGAAGTTTGGATTGATTTTTGCGTATTAAGGGTATTACGAGCTTTGGCGGAAAAAAGCCTGCAGATGGAGATATGACCATGATCAGGTCAACCATGATTATCTTCAATGGCGGAGCATTCCAGTCCGAACAGCTGGACTATTCCAGCTACTATTTCTTCAGCTCTTCTGCTCTAATGTTCTCTCGTGTTTACTGTTGAAGGAAGTTGAATTTCTGGCCCCGTGATACTTGGCACTTAATTAGTAATTAGTAATGTTCATATCCCGTTTTCAGCTGCTTCTCCACGTTTACCAGACATCCCAGCTATCCTTCGATGTCACTGCTTGGCCCATAGGGCTCGGGAGTTGAATTCCGTCATTTGAGCACCGAGGATTCCCGACCATTCCATCATAGCTGATTTATTATCCCTCTCAACCACATTCTGGCGCCCATTCTCCATATTAGTTGACGCCTGGACGAATCACGTGCACATCACTCTCTGCTGCAAATGGTTCCAACGAACTGACTCCCATAGCCGTCTGTGGCGAGGAATTGAACATTTTCACCAGCCACGGTCGAAACAGATTTATATCCAACTCTGATCTAAAGTGAAGACTTGTGAATCCTCATCTTCCAGTTTCAGACTCCACCAGTACAGTAGCTATCCTCTCCACGTCCACGATATGTCGGCCTTTCAATATTCGATAGGTTTCAATGAGATTCCCCTCATTCTCCCGAACTTCTCAAGTACATTATAGTCACTACCATTTAATAATGGATCCGATTGTTTCCTTAGTAGCTACATCAATTCAATGTCCATGTCTGCATTTGGAAATGATATCGATTAAAATAGTTGTTTTCAGAGAATATTTCATACTGAATGTGTGTTAATGGACTTGATTTCCTTCCGCACAGTGAACGTGGTGACAATCTTCATTCTGTCGCGGGGAAAGTGCGGTCTCTCCAAAGGCGTCACAACGTACCCTGTTGCCATGGTAGCAGCGGATCAGCTGGTGGTTCTCTTCGATCTGGTATTGAGCAAGATTCCGATGACTTACATGCCATGGGAGGTTTTCTACTGGAGTTTTCGTGTTCCCATGTGTAATATTCACGCCGTCATACTCTACGCTGCCACAGACTGTTCTGTCTGGTTCACCGTCGCTTTCACCTTTGATCGATGTGTGGCCATTTGTTTTCCGCAGCTGAAACTAAATTACTGCACCGGGAGAGCGGCGGCTCTGGTTCTGGGGACCGTGACTCTGCTGAGCTGCGTAAAGAACATTTTCTGGTACTTTATGCTCGATGGGATATATTCCATATTAATTATGTCCTTTCTCTGTGGTGCGAGTCCCCGTTTCTTTTCCGCACTTCAGCGGGTAACACTTGAAGGGATTCATTTCTTCCTCACCCCAATATTCCCCTTTGTTCTGATTCTCCTGCTCAACAGTTTAACCATCAGGCACGTCTTAGTGGCCAGCCGAGCCCGGAGGAGACTCCGTGGTTCTCGCGGTGGCGAGACGCCCGCCGACCCGGAGATGAAGAACCGCAGGCAATCCCTCCTGTTACTGCTGGTGATGTCTGGGAATTTCATACTGCTGTGGGCGCTGCTGACGGTGTATTCCGTATGGGATAGCCTGTATATTTACGTTAAAGCTAAACCACCGAGCACTCTGCTGGAACTGGGCTACATTTTTCAGCTGCTGAGCTGCTGCACAAACACGGCACTTTACGCCGTGGCCCAGACGAGGTTCAGGCTGCAGTTCAAGGGGACGGTGAAATCTCCCTTTCGTCTCATGGCAATGTTCTCTCGTCGTTGTCAGGAGAGCATTAATCCTCAGTGACGCCCCAATATATCCCATTTCTTCAGTGGCATTTGCAGTTCCATTGGGGCTGTGGACGTCCCTGAATAGCTCCCGCCCTCCACCCCTCCGTGCACAAACAGGATCAGGGAGTGTCCCAGTCTGTCTCCACTCTGCTCCTCTCCGTCTACATTCTTCATGGGTTCCCTGTAATGACCCCTCTGGTCAACCAAGTGGGTGATTCTTCCATTATTTTCAGGCGAAGCCTTGCCATCACCATCGCAATACGACCCTTCTGTCCTGCCGGTCTTCCGTGTGTTCCGATTGCCTGCTCAGGTACGCCCGATGTAGTTCCATCTCTTTCCTCTGGGGAGGGCTATTGGTTCCAAGAGCGCCTGTCTTTGAGCCGTTCAGGAAGGCTGGTTACTGTGAACAGACTACAAGTCTCCGTTTGGAGCGGATTTCTTTGTTGATCTATCTGAAACCGAGAGAATAAGTTAATAACTCGCACTCCTAAACGGTTCATTCAATCGTTCGACCCTAGTATCAATCCCCATCGCAAAGCATCTTGGAAATTAAAGAAATTCTAGCACTCCCTCCACCTGGCCCTAACTACTTGGACAGAAAAGACACGTACTTTCAAATGCTGCTGATAGACTTCAGTTCAGCATTCAACACAATCATCCCTCAGAAATTGATTTTAAATCTGAACCTATTGGGCCTGAACACCTCCTTCTGCAACTGTATTATAGACTTATAGACTTCCTGACTGGGAGACCTCAGTCAGTCGGAATCGGACGCAGCATCTCCAACACTATTACACTGAGCAAGAAGGCTCCACAAGGCTGTGTTCTCAATCCACTGTTGTTCACTCTGCTGACCCACGACTGTGCTGCAACACACAGCTCGAACCACATCATCAAGTTCGTCGACGACACGACGGTGGTGGGTCTCATCAGCAAGAACGACGAGTCAGCATACAGAGAAGGAGTTGCAGCGGCAAACGGGCGGATGCAGACCCAACAACCTGAACAAAACAAATGAGATGGTTGTTAACTTCAGGAGGGCATGGACAGACCACTCTCTTTTGAACATCGACGGCTCCTCGGCAGAGATCGTTAAGAGCACCAAATTTCTTGGTGTTCAATTGGCGGAGAATCTTACCTGGTCCCTCAACACCAGCTTAACAGCAAAAAAAAAAAGCCCAGCAGCGTCTCTACTTTCTGCGAAGGCTGAGGCACGTCCATCTTCCACCCCCATCCGCATCACATTCTACAGGTGTTGTATTGAGAACATCCTAAGGAGCTGCATCACTGCCTTGTTCGGAAATTGCACCATCTCGGATCGTAAGACACTGCAGCAGACGGTGAGGTCAGTTCCGAATATCATCGGGGTCTCTCTTCCCGCCATTAGAGACAATTACACCACATGCTGCATCCGCAAAGGAAACAGCATTATGAAGGACCCCAAGCACCTCTCATACAAACTCTTCTCTCTCCAGTCATATGGCAAAAGGCACCGAGGCATTCGGGCTCTCTCGACCAGTCTATGTAACAGTTTCTTCTCCAAATCCATCAGACACTTCAATACCCAGAGTCCGGACTGACACCAGCTTACTGCTCTCTACTGTGCCTATTGTCTTGTTTATTATTTATTGTAATGCCTGTACTGTTTTGTGCACTTCATGCAGTCCTGGGAGGGTTTGTAGTCTAGTGTAGTTTTTGTGTTGTTTAACATAGTTCATTGTAGTTTTTGTATTGTTTCATGTAGACCCACGGTACTGAAAAACATCTCGTTTTTACTGTGTACTGTACCAGCAGTTATGGTCGAAATGACAATAAAAACTGACTTGACTTGGCTTGACTTGACTTGACTTGACTTGACCTTTAGTGGTGATCCTATCTGTCGAAATGTACATTCGGTATGTGTGGCAGGGGAGAGGGCACATGATTTCTATTTATTTATTGATTTCCTCGTAGCTTGGACTTTCTCCTTCTCCGGTTGATTATCCACCGTTCTACTCATTTCCCGCCTGTGCCTATAAACCGTGATTACCTCGGCGTACTCCTGATTCTTCCCACAGATCAAGCACCTATGTGTTGACAGGTTAATTATTTATTGTAAATTGTCCTATTAGAATGGCCTCTCGGAACGTGAAACATTGCGCCAGCCAGGGCACGACCGTTGGGATTAGACTGGAAGTAAGACTTTTGAGAAGGACCTTCTCCGATTGGCTGAGACATAAGACCGATTTGCATTGGATAGCATGGCTTCAATAAAGAGTACAGAGAACAGTTGTGGAAGGCACCCATTCTGCATGTGACAATTGTTGGAAATGTTCTGGCGTTTAACCTGGATGAAAATGGGCGGGGCTCATAAACACTCTTGCAGACGACACAAACGCGATGGAGTTGTGGATGTTGAGGGAGCTTGGTAAAAGTCCAATTAGAAATCTGGCCGGAGAAATGATAAATGTGTTATAGAAATGCGACAGTTCGGTCTCGAACGATAGAGAAATGCGAGCATAGGAAATATTTTTAGGAATATAGAGAAAATGAAGAGAATAAATTATGGTTTATGCTGAGGTAATAAAAGAATGTTCAGCTTGGTCTCGTTACGTACACGCAACCCCGGGGAAAGTACCTCTTACGTTCACGAAACGCTGTAAAAGTTTCAGCAGCAATAGAACACACCCGGAGTCTGGTTTTGCTGTTAACAATCACTATTTTATTACTATCTACGTAAACCAGGTAAACCAAGTGTTATCAGTATTATGCATCTATGTGTGTGTAAAAACATAGAGTTCCCAAAGTTATTCAAGCTCGGATGGCAAGCGTTACAGTCTTAAGATGGAATGTAAGAAATTTCTGTTCAGTTCAATTGTAAAGAATTTGAAGTGAGACAATTATTTGTAATCCAAACAAACAGGTGTTGTCGGACTTCCCTTTGTCCTCAGAATCCTCACGCTAAACATTACTAACAGAAGCTTAAAAAAGGGGGGGGGGCATCGTTAACCGTACCACCACCCAGGCAAGGGTCGACACACCGGTAGATTCAACAAGTTCACCCCAATCACACACAGTGTGATTGCCACTTACCCAGTTCCACGACCTACGAAATAACTCCAACAATGATTTGCCACAGGTGTGTTTTCAATAGAGAATGGACAATTAACCAATTAAGATGCAGTGTTTGGGGTCTGGCAGGAAACAAGAGTACGCCGAGGAAACACGGGCGGTCACGCTGTAAAGGTAGCTGCAAGAAACGAGAACAGTCGATAATCAAACGGACATAGAAAAATACCAGACTACGAGGGACCCAGTAGAGTTGCGCATCGGCGTTTCGGAGGGGTTACGTACCAATCAGTATCTCAGGAGGAATATTCCAGTGCCAGATGCTATTCCTGAAGGTTCAGTAGGAAAAAGCTCCGATGTATCCAGACCAACGGAAAATCTTTCTTCGTCAGCCATACTTCTAACAGCATCTCACATTTCGTGCTTAATCTCAGTAAATAAGTAGTCATCCGGTGCTATTACTTCAGCAATCACTTTCCCTCAGAGTATTCCCTCTCTTAGATGGACTGCCTTCCCAGGATGACGAGCTCCATCTACCCGAAACACCCAATGAACTAAATATAATTCGACAGACTGGGCCTTAACCGCACAAAGTGTCCAAGTATTTAATTTACTTCTCAGAAGGCATTGCGATGGCAGTTGCTGCTTGCGACCGAGGAATGACGATTGGATGAGTGGATATTATGAGCGCGAGTTACTGAATTATTCTCGAAGTGACAGACAGATTTCAAAGAACCCCGGATGAAGAGGACATTTGTAGTCTGTCCATGGTAACCAGATTTCCCGAAACTTACAGTGGCTGGAGCACCTGGAACCAAAAGCTTTCGCGAGAGGAAAGTGACGGAGTACATCGGGCGTACATGAGTAGGCTTTCGGGCCGCACTGAATGCTGGCAAGGCACAAACGTTTTATTGCTATGGTGATGTCAAAGCTTTACATGCATATAACGGCAGAAAAACACACTTGGTGGAAATGAAGTAGACATTAAAGGGAACCCGTGAAGAACTTAAACTTGAAGTTGCGCAGTGGAGGCAGATTGGGAACATGGCTCCGATCGTGGTTCGGCATGGAATGGGGGAGGGTGGGAGCTAATCGGGCCGTCCACAGCCCCAATGGTATTGCACATGCGACCGGCGAAGTGGGATATTTTGCGGCGGTATGGGAGAAGCTTCACCTAGGATTAATGCGGTCCAGACAACGCCGAGTGAACTTTGCCATTTGACGTAAGGGCGATTTGACCGTCTCCTTCAGCTGAAACCTGAACCTGGCCTGGATCACGGCGTAAAGGGCCGAGTTCGTGCAGCAGCTCAAAATTTGCAACATGTAGCCCAAATGCTGCAGAGAAAACGGGGGCATCCCGACAATGTAATACATCAAGCCCTCCCATATGGAAAACACCGTCAACAGCGCCCACAGGAATATGAAATTCCCCGACATCACCAGCAGTAACAAGAGAGATTGCCTGCGGTTCTTCATCTCTGGGTCGGCGGGCGCCTCCCCATCGTGCGTACCACGGAGTCCCCTCCGGGCTCGGCTGGCCACTAAAACGTACCTGATGGTTAAACAGTTGAGCAGCAGAATGAAGACAAAGGGGAATATTGGGGTGAGGAATGAATGTATCAGAAGAAATGCAGCCTCCATAGATAGGGAAAAAAGCGAAGAATGCAGACAGAGCAGGGGCGAAACAATCATCAAATATGACCCAGCGAGCAAAAAGTACCAGGGTAAGTTCTTTACACAGCTCAGCAGAGTGACTGTCCCCAGAACCAGAGCCGCCGCTCTCCCGGTGCAGTATTTTCCTTTTAACTTATGAAAACAAATGGCAACAAATCGATCAAAGGTGAAAGCGTCAGTGAACCAGACAGAAAAGTCCGTGGCGGCGTTTAACACGACGGCGTGGAATTTACACACGGGAACACGTAACGACCAGATGACAACCTCCCACGGTTTGCAAGTAATCGGAATCCTTCTCAATAGAGGATCGAAGAGAATGACCAACTGATCCGCTGCTACCATGGCAACCAGGTACCTTGTGACGCCTTTGGAGAGACCGCACTTTCCCCGCGACAGGATGATGATTGTCACCATGTTAACTGTGTGGGGGAAATAAAGGCCATTAACACACTCTTACATGTTAACTTCCTCAAATTCAAATTATTTTAATCGTTAGCTCTTTAGAGCAGAGATGCAGACATTTTTCTGAAGAACGAGGCTGGTGAATGTGTGGAATTTATCGCCACAGATGGCTATGATGGCCTTTTCATTGGAACCATTTGTGGTGGGGTTGATCGGCTCTTGATTCGTCGTGGCTTCAATTAATACGCGGAAAGGGCGTCAGAATGTGGTTGGAAGTGATGGTAAATTAGCTATTATTGAATGGCGGAGAAGGCTCAGTTCTGGATTCGCCGAATTCCTGATGGGCTAAGCAGTGATATCATTCGACGGCTGGGATGTATTCTAATTTTGGCGCCAGAAGAATGATTTGCAAAAGGTAAGTTTTAAGAAGATAAAACTCTGCGCAGGAGTGTGACGTCGGGCAGTGAAGCGGGGAATATTTAAAAAGGGATTACTAGAGATTACCCCAGTGGCTGTACCCCTTTACAATAAGTACTCCTGTTTGAGTACTGCTGAGGGGGAGAGCCTACCTTGGGGAAGCAACAGCGGCCGTGCCTCCGACACAGAGTCCGACCCTGTAGCTCATAAGGATAGGGAAAGGAAGAGGAAGGGTAACGAAAGAAATAGGAAGGTAGTAGTAAAAGGGGACTCGATAGTTAGGGGGTCATATAGGCGATTCTGTGGACGCGGTCAGGAGACACGGATGGTAATTTACCTCCCTCGTGCCAGGGTCCGGGATGTTTCTGATCGTGTCCAAGATATCCTGAAGTGTGAGGGTGAGGATCCAGAGGTCGTGGTATGTATAGGTGCCAATGACAGTGGTAGGAAAAGGGAAGAGGTCATGAAAGGAGAATATAGGGAGTTAGGAAAGCAGTTGAGAAGAAGGACCGCAAAGGTAGTAATCTCGGGTTACAGTTGAATCCTCGGGGGACTAATATCCTGGCGGGTAGATTTGATAAGGTTACTGGGGAGACTTTAAACTAGAATGGTTGGGGGGTGGGAATCAATTTGAAGAGACTACGGGAGAGGAGGTTAGTTCAGAAATAGAGAAAGCTTGTAGACAGTGTGTGAGGGATGTTAGGCAGGTGATGGAGAATGGGAGAGCTCTGACCCAAGATGTAGGGAGAAGGAAGGAAAAGATAATAACGTTGATGGAATCGTAAGGGATAAACAGAGAGGAAGAGGTGGAGAGTTCCTTAAATGGATCTATATTAATGCTAGGAGCATTTTAAGAAAGTTGGATAGGCTTAGAGCATGGATTGATACCTGGAAATATGATGGTGTAGCTATTAGTGAAACATGGTTGCAGGAGGGGTGTGATTGGCAACTAAATATTCCTGGATTTCGTTGCTACAGGTGTAATAGAATCGAAGGGGCAAGCGGAGGAGTTGTTGCATTGCTTGTCTGAGAAAATATTACTGCGGTGCTTTGGCAGGACAGAATAGATGGCTTATCTAGGGAGCTTATTTGGGTGGAACTGAGAAATGGGAAAGGTGTAGTACAACTTACAGGAGTGTATTATAGAACACCTAATGGGTAGCGAGATTTGTAGGAACAAATTTGTATGGAGATAGCAGATATTTGTAGTAAGTGCAAGGTTGTGATTGTGGAAGATTTTGATTTTCCACACAGAGAATGGGAAGCCCATTCTGTAAAAGGGCTGGATGGTCTGGAGTTTGTAAAATGAGTGCAGGATAGTTTTATGCAGCAATACATAGAGGTACCGACTGGAGAAGGGAGAGTTTTGGATCTTCTGTCAGGGAATGAGATAGGTCACGTGAGGGAGGTAGGTGTTGGGCAGCACTTTGAGTCCAGTGATCACAATACCATTAGTTTCAATATAATTATGGAGAAGAATAGGACTGGACCCAGGGTTGATTTTTGTTTTATTGGAGAAAGGCTTACTTTGAGGAGATGCGAAAGGGTTTAGAAGGAGTGGATTGGGACAACTTGATTTATGGAAAGGATGCAATAAAGAAATTGAGGTCATTTAAAGGTGAAATTTTGAGAGTACAGAACCTTATTTTTCCTGTTAATTAGAAAGAAAAGGGTTAAACGTTTCTGCGACCCATTGTTTTCAAGGGAAATTGGAAAGTTGATTCGGAAAAAGAGGGAGATCTACAGTAAATATAGGCAGCACGGAGTAAATGAGGTGCTCAAGGAATATAAAGAATGTAAGAAGAATCTTAAGAAAGAAATTAGAAAAGCTAAAAGAAGATATGAGGTTGCTTTAGCAAGTAACGTGAAAATAAATCTAAAGGGTTTCTACAGTTATATTAGTAGCAAAAGGATAGTGAGGGATAAAATTGGTCCTTTAGAGAATCAGAGTGGACAGCTATGTGTGGAGCCAAAAGAGACGGGGGAGACTTTGAACAATTTCTTTTCATCGGTATTCACTAAGGACAATGATATTGAATTGTGTAAGGTAAAGGAAACAAGAAGGGTAGTTATGGAAACTATGATGATTAAGGAAGAGGAAGTACCAGAGTTTCTAAAGAATATAAAAGTGGATAAGTCTCCGGATCCTGACAGGATATTCCCTACGACCCTGAGAGAAGTTAGTGTAGAAATAGCAATGGCTCTGACAGAAATATTTCAAATGTCATTAGAAACGAGGACGGTGCCGGAGGATTGGCGTATTTTTCATGTGGTTCCATTGTTTACAAAAGGATCTAAGAGTAAACCTAGCAATTAGGTTTGACGCCAGTAGAGACGGTATATCTAATTATCTTGATAGACAGGGTCTGATTAGGAACAGGTGACTAGTGGTGTGCTCAGGGATCTGTACATTGGATCTCAGGGATCCAATGTTGATTGTCATATACATTATTGATCTGGGTGATGGGGTGGTAAACTGGATTAGCAAGTATGCAGATGATACTAAGATAGGTGGCGTTGTGGATCATGCAGTTGGTTTCCAAAGCTTGCAGAGAGATTTAGGCCAGTTAGAAGAGTGGACAGAAACATGGCAGATGGGGTTTAATGCTGATAAGTGTGAGGTGCTAGGTTTTGGTAGGAATAATCAATATATGACATATATGGTCAATGTTAGGGCATCGAAGAATGCAGTAGAGCAGAGTGATCTTCGAATAATGGTGCATAGTTCCCTGAAGGTGGATTCTCAGGTGTGTAGGGTGGTGAAGAAAGCTTTTGGAATGCTGGCCTTTATAAATCAGTACATTGAGTATAGGAGTTGGGATTTAATGTTAAAATTGTACAAGGCATTGGTAAGGCCGAATTTGGGGTATTGTGTACAGTTCTGGTCACCGAATTATAGAAAAGATGTCGTCAAATTATAGAGAGTACAGAGGAGATTTACTAGAATGTTACCTGGGTTTCAGCATCTAAGTTACATAGATTGGTTGAACAAGTTAGTTCTTTATTCTTTAGAGCGGAGAAGGTTGAGGGGAATTTGATAGAGGTATTTAAAATTATGAAGGCAATGGACAGGGTTGACGTAGATAGGCTTTTTACATTGAGAGTAGGGGAGATTCAAACAAGAGGGCAAAAGTTTGAATCTGAGTGGAGAGTTAAGGGACAAAAGTTTAGGGGTATCACGAGGGGGAAGTTCTTTACTCGGAGAGGGGTAGCTTTGTTGAACGAGCTTCCAGTAGAAGTGGTAGAGGCAGGTTCAGTTTTGTCATTTACTGTAAAATTGGACAGGTATATGGACAGGAAAGGAATGGTGGGTTATGGACTGAGTGCAGTAGGTGCGACTAGGTGAGAGTAAGCGCTCGGCACGGACTAGAAGGGTCGAAATGGCCTGTATCCGTGCTGTAATTGTTATATGGTTAATAATGAACTGACTAATTTTCCAAGTATCACGTTTACAGAAATTCAACTCCCCTCAGCTGCAAACATGAGGGAACATGAGAACATCAGAATATTAGCAATTGGAGTAGGAAAAGTCCATCTGTTCGGACTGGCATGCTCCGGCAATGATGGTGACCATGGTTGATCTGATCGTGGACTCATCGCCGCAAACATGCCTTTTCTTCACAGCCCTTAATCGTTCCACTATGCAAAAATACATGCCAGGCTGTTTTCTGTATATCAATTGAGGTCGCCTCCATTGATTGATTGAGCATAGAATTCCACAGAGTCCCCACCCGCTAGGAGAAGCAGTTCCCCGTCATCACTGTCCTAAATTTTCAGAATCTTCAGGCTCTGTCCCTTACTTCGAGTCTCACCTACCAGTGGAATCAACTTTACTGCCACTATCTTATCTAACCCTTTCAGAATTTTATGTTTTTATCTGATCTCCTCTAATACTTCTGGATTCCGACGAGTACATTTCCGGGCGACTCAGTTACTTGTCATAGTCGAACCACGATGTGAAATCAGCCGGTGAACCATCTATAAAGCCAGTTTATTCTTACTTAAGTTAGGAGACATGAAATGCACGGTACTGCTGACGCCGCCTCATCAGTAACTTGTGCAGTTGCAGTAGTACATGCCTGGTCGAAAATTCAATCCCTCTGGCAACAGAGGCGAACATCCCGTTTGCTGCACCTGCAAACCAACCTTTTTGTGACTGAAGCAAAGTCCCTACTCACAGCAGCATCCTGTAATTGTTTATTACTTGTCGTCCACTTGTCCGTCCCAAGCGAATGACCTCTCAATTTCCAACTTTTTACTCCATCCACCAGACGCTAGTGCATTCACGTAACCTATTTATATCCCTCTGCAGGCTCTCGGTTTGCTCGGCGTCCTTTGTACGGCGATAGATCACGACAGTGATGATGCCAACGTGACCTCATGCTCTATAACAGATGAGGCTAATTATTCATTTATTTAATTCAGTAATGCGGCCCACTCCACCAAACTTCCACAAAGTCGATCAATCCTGCCGTGACCCAACTGGACTCCACTATGGGGGCCATAAAGATCAGAAGTTCTGGTCACCTCAGTAGAGGAGGGACGTGTAATCTTAACAGGAAGCGCAGAAGGAATTCAGCAGAGAGCTGACTGGATTGGAGAGCATTCTCTATGATCAGAGTTTGTGTGTGCTCAGACTTGTTTCTCTTGGAGTGAAGGTGTATGAAAAGTCACTTGGTGGAAGTGTTTGAGAGGGGAAGATCCATAGATAACGTTTGCCTGACCGAAAATTAACCGGGATCCCGACAGCCCGAGCGCTGGGAAGGTATATTCCGCAAAGCATAGAAACATCAAAAAAAACCTGAACCACAATAGAGGTCATTCGTTCCACAATGCTGCGCCAATCATGTCCTTCCCTTAGAAATAAACTAGGGTTACCCATACTTCCGTTAATACCCCTCCACTCTTTCACCCCATCCCTGACATATTTAGTTTTTTGCCTGTTCTCCATCTCCCTCTGGTGCTTCCCCTCCCCCCTTTATTTCCCCTCAGAGCTCCCGTCCTATGATCCTTTCCCTTCTCCAGCTCTGTATCACTTTCGCCAATCACCGTCCCAGCTCTTAGCTTCATCCCACCCCTCCGGTCTTTTCCCATCATTTCGCATTTCTCCCTCCCCCCACTACTTTCAAATCTCTTACTATCTTTCCTTTCGGTTAGTACACGACGAAGTGTCTCGGCCCGAAACGTCGACAGCGCTTCTCCCCATAGATGCTGCCTGGCCTGCTGTGTTCCACCACCATTTTGTGTGTGTTGTTGTTTGAATTTCCAGCATCTGCAGATTTCCTCGTGTTTACCCATACATCTCAATTTTTCTAAGTTCCATGTAACTATCCAGGAGACTCTTAAAAGACCCTATCGGGTCAACCTCCACAACCGTCGCCGGCAGCCCATTTAAAGCTCTCAAAACTCTCTGCGTAAAAACGTACTCCTGAAATCTCTTCTGGACCTACTCCAAGCACATGAAAACTGTGCCCTCTCGTGCTAGCCATTTCCGCTCTGGGATAATAGCCTCCGTCTATCCACATGATCAATGCCTGTCATCATCTTGCACACCTCTATCATGTCGTATAACACACCCCGTCGCTCAAAGGTGTATAGGCCCTGTTCACTCAACCTATTCTCATAAGGCATGCTCCCCAGTCCAGGCAATATCCTTGCAAATATGCTTTGCATCCTTTCTATGGTCTCCACCTGCTTCCTGTAGTGAGGCCGCAGCACTCCTAGTTCGGTCTGTTCAGGGTCCTATGTAGCTGCAACATTACCTCTCGGATCGGAAACATAATCACAACATTGATGAAGGCCTATTCACCGTATGCCTTCTTAACTGTAAGGTCAACCCCCGTAGCAGCTTCGAGAGTCCTATGCATTAGAACAACAAGGTCCCAAGATCACAGAACTTCATGCAGAACATGACCCGTCTGCAAACACACTCTCACTTCTGTGGGCAAGCCAGTTGTAGATCCACAAAGCAGTGTCCTCTTTCATCCCATGTCTCTTTATTTTCTCAATAAGCCTTGCATGGAGCACCTTATCAAATGCATTCAGCCGATATTTGCTGAAGCGATACCCATTTGAGAGACCTGCCTAGCGATTAGCGTGTCGTTTGAGGACAAGTATGAAAGAGAAGACGGCTTGCATTTTATCAACGTTAGTCAAGAGAAATAGACTATGCACTTACCAGGAACAGCTACAATGGCGAGTACAGGGTAGTAAACCAATTGTAAATTCTTTAGCACTCCCGCGATTCGAAGATCCAAATCCCAGGAAAAGTACTTCGCAATTCCCACAGCGTTCAGGGCTGCATTTCGCAGATTATGATCCATTGCTGGAATACTCCAGCTACCTGTTCCCGATCCAGACTTCGTCCTCTCTCTATCCAGATCCCCCAGGTCTCTGATAGCAAAGAGTAACGGCACTGACTGAAACGGTCGTGTAATGGATACATATTAATAGAACAGGTAACGAGCAGCCACTGCTCCGCGGTGACGTCGACAATCACCACGGATACTCACTTAATTAATTTCTACGGAGTAACAGGTGCAGTTAACCCTTTATTTGCAGTCCTTCAGCGAAGCAATACATACGCAGACTGGAAGTGTATCCAATATTCGCAGCAAATGGCTGCCACCGACGCCTGCTGAGTCTGTAAACTGACATAAAATTGAGACTTGCAGCCAGACGCTGACATACAACCAGTCTGTAAATGAAGGTACACGCATCAAATAAAAAAAACAAGCAATAATGACGATATAAACAGAGACAATAATGATTGCATAGATAGCTCTTAACATTTTAGTTGCATAGGTACAGTATGAATACAACCGAGTTGAATAATTTCGAAATCATAATTTTCACATATAGAGAATTGACCAGCGGCCAATTACGACGTCGGGTGATTCAGGAAGAGAGGACTTTAATCAGCCCGGCTATAAAAAGCGACAGCGGTTCCTTACATTGAAAAGCAGCTTCGACCAGCGTCCATGTGGCTTTTACGTCTGATCAGCAGGAGGAAGGCAGGGTCAAATGCAGAAGCCATCGTCTGAATGGACCGTCAAGCAGGTGATCTTCAGGCTTCTGCTCGCCGAGGCGTCAGCTCAGGGAGGCTTCAGTCAAGGTAGGCAAAAGAAAGGAAAAGCACTTGGTTGAGAAATTCTTTTTCGGTACATTCTTCATATCTGATCAAATGGGATAACTGAGATGCCAGGCAGGATAGCTGAATGCTCCTCTTGCGGGATCTGGGAAGGCCTGGAGATCTCCAGTGGCCCTGATGATTACAACTGCAGGAGCTGCCTTCACCTGCAATTTCTAACAATCCGGGTTCAGGGTGTGGAGCTGGAACTGGACGAGCTCCGGATCATTCGGGAGGCAGAAATGATAGACACGTCATAGGGGAAGAATTTACACCGGGGTCACAGGGCACAGGAGACTGTGTGACAGTCAGGAAAGCGAAACGGCTGAAGGGGCCAGGGCACAACTCCCATGTGGCAAATTCCTTCACCTTTTGGATACCATCGCAGAGTTTGGGGGGCGGGAGAATCACCTAACAGTGTTCAGTCACAGTGTTCGGGTCTCATGCACTCAGTTTGACTCTGTGAGTCAGAAGCGAAGTGGGTGTTGAACGGTGTCTGTGTGTGTGGTTGGCGGGGGGATGGCGGCCGGGGCACAGCTCCCATGTGGCAATCTGAACTAGGTGTGTGAACAGCTCGAAATAGTGGCCCATTGTGTTACCAGTGACAGAGGTACGATGAGTAACGAAGTACTGCACTGCCATTTCCGGGAGTTAAGAGCGAAGTTAAAAGGCAGGACGCTCCTGGATTTGTTGCCCGTGCTACGTGCTTGTGAGGCCGGAAGCAGGAAGAGTATGCAGATTAATAGTTTGCTAAAGAGTTCTATTATATCCCTGACGCCTGGAAATGGATTCTGAAGTCGGGTGCTCAGTAATATTGAGCGCAATGTTAACTGTTAAAGCTAATAAAATGGCTTCTTGGTCGTTTTATAATGAAATGGCTTCTCTGTAATATTATCTGACGAGGTGTATGGTCCTGTGCAGCTGCGATGCTTTGGTTATAACTACAGATAACGGGGAACTAACCAATCGGAGACCTGTTATGCTATCTTGCAGGGTTGGAACCGAGAGAGTGTTTGCGGTCTCTTCGATCGACGATGGGTGTGAAGGGAAAGGACGAGTCCGGGAACGCTCGGCGATCACAGGACGGCCGATACCGGAATTCGACGGTTTGCAGTGTTGTCGGAGGTTCGGAGTTAGTTTATGGACGAACGAGGAAGGCGTAAGATCCACCAAATTATTTTATGCACGAAACTGATAAATTTATTGTGCTTAATTTGTTTCACCAAACCACACCACCAAATAAAAGTTAAAAATTGTAATCATTTAATCGTACATTGTGTACTGTCTGATATTTTACTTTGTGGGCTTATACCTGGCTGCATTACACAGCATGTACGCAAAGATGACTACACAGATTGACAGGGCCTCCGGTCGTTTCCCCTAACGAACTTCAGTTACAGCCGAGTGTTACATTTGTGGGGTCTCGTCCGGCTGTGTGATCACCCTGTTTAAAGTTGTTTTGTTATGTCGGCAGCCGGGTTCGAGCGTTGGAGTGCGCCGTAATGTTTGCCAGTGAGCAATACGTGAGTACTGAGACGAGTAGAGGCTCGTACCCTGGATGAAGTGTCACTTCGACGTTTGAGTATGGTTCAAGCTGCTGGCAAAGTTGAAATGCTACCTCGAAAGTTTGATTTTGAGACGAGAACAGACCTAGTGCTGCAGCAGACAAGCATGGACGTACGAGAGGCGGAGTTGCCAGAGTTTATTAGTGTCCCAGGGGAGGCGGGACCATGGCGTCTGCAAACGATCAGGAGGGAAGGTTCGGAGGTCAGCGAGCTGGGTTGCCAGAGGATGAGAGCGGAGATTTTAGGGAACGAATGCTCTCGTTACTGAGGGTGGAGAGGAAAGTGTGGTCAGATTTGGGAAACTTGTATATTTCCCGTCCCCCAGCGAAAGGTGAGAGTTTCGACCTGGCATCTGCCATTACCTCCCTGGCGAGAAAGGCAAGGGGCCCCGCCAGAAGATAAGAATTTTCTCTGGGATAAAGCCCAGCCACGAAGGTGAAGAGGATTATGAGACTTGGAAGAACAAACTTCGCAGTTGTTAAGTGAGACTGGCAGTGCCCGGAAGATGAATTGCGACAGTGATTGGTTGGAAGTTTGCCGGGAGTGGCGGCGGAGGTAGTTCGAGGCGTGAAGGATAACCAACCCTCGGCCTCTAACGCTGAGTATTTGGAGGCATTGGAGAGTGCTTTTGCGTTGAGAGGGAGCTCCTAGGGGAGTTTCAAAACATGCGTCAGGTCAAGGGTGAGAGGCTCTTCGCGTAGCTTTGTCGGCAAGAGAGGCGTCTTAATGGCTGCGGCGCAGAAGGCTCATTCGGGCCTCTGAGGTAGATCAGTTAAGGATGGACAGGGAACTAGAGGATCCTCGGCTGAGGACAGGATCGCTTGGAATCTATTGCTTTCCTATCAAACGCCCTACTCCATCTTTCGTTCATCTGATCGGAGAGGTGAGGGGGATGAGAACGCGTTTGGGCCGCGGGAGGACTCTGGCAACCTTGGGGTGAAGTCATCGGACCCAGCTCCACACAGGAATTGATAAAGGGGGTATTTGCAGAGCTGAGAACTGAGAAGTTGCTGGGGTTCAGAGTAGGTGTGGACTCTCAGTTTGACGGACTGGTAGGGAGAGACCCCCCCCCCCCGTCACCTCAGGGGACAGACAAAGCAGAGGGCTGCGGGATGCGGGGGGTCCGCGAGAGGAGGGGAGGCCGGAAGTGCGTGCGATAACTGTGGGGAAGAGGGCCACTTGCGGCTGGAATGTGAGAGGCAGGAAGCCCCTCGGAGGGCGCGTCCCTGGGTATCCAAGCAGGGAGAGGTGTCGGGAAAGGTAGAGGAGACCCAATGAGGGAACGGCAAAGGGTAAAAACACACGTGTATTAAAGGTTTTCCCCTCAACAGGGAACCCACTACTGCGGATTAACTCTGTGAGAACCATACTTTTATATCAGAATGGATACAAAGTCACCCTCACGGGCCAATTGGAGACACAGTCCAACCTCCCATCCTTTTTGGTAAATAGGTTTCTTCTGTTTCAAACCTTTCCTTTCTCTCAATTCTGCAAACTTTTTCTAGTTCCAGCTACTTGTGAGAGTCATTTTTCAATACTCCCGATTTGAAAGTTTAAACAAGCGGCCGACTCATTGGTGTCTTCCATTGACCAAATCCATCTTGATTCTGACTGTTTGTCTCTCTGTCCTTGTATCTTTAAAAACAAGCCGCAGAATAAAATGTAAACATTCATTATCCTTTAAATAACGTCACCTTTCTCACCACAGCAATAGAACAATTTTTATACTCAGCCGAAATCCAACAGTATCGAAAAGTCATTGTCTCGGCCATTTTAAGTGACAGTCCACAGAAAAAAAATGAACCCTGGGTTTATAAAAAAAATCGAAACACCTGTTCGTAGTCATATAATTCAGTCACTCTGCTGTTTGAGTCACTCACCTGCAAATATAAAAAAAAGAAACGTAGAATTGAATGCCGCCAGCAGGTGGCAGAGTCTGATGCAGAGATTGAAGTTGCAATTCACAATTCGCATTTTAATCAGAACAAATAAAGAACAGTCCATAGTTAATGTCAGACACTGAGTCCTTACTGGGGATTGTGATATATATATATATATATATATAACCGACTCGGATGTTTGCAAGTAGGCTGATTAGTAATCTTGCAGAAGATTACAAAGATACGCAAAGTACCGGGTAATTTTCATGCGGTGGTTTCAAATGCACTGTAAACGGCAAGACGTTTCCACAGCGAGACGTGTGTACAAGGGTTGCACTTACTGGTGTGGTGATCGAGGCACAAGTAAATGTTGCCTTTAAAAGAAGCCGATCCAGACATGTGCATCTGAGGAAAATGGAAGGATAAGCTCGTTTTGCAAGCATAAAGAATTAATTAGCAACCATGGAAAAAATTTAAATCTACAACATATTAAATGAACTTCGGCCCACAATGCTGTGCCAAGCATCTACTTACCTTATTAATTTCCTAGTGTTTGCGATAGGCCTCTATTTATTAAAGCTCCATGTGCCAATCCAGTAGTCTCTTAAAAGACCCTATGGTATCCGCCTTCACCACTTTCATCGATATCCTTTTAGACACACTCACCAATCTCTGAGCGGAAAACGTAACCTGACATCGCCTCTGTACCTCCTTTCAGCAGATTAATGCTGTGCCCTCTGGTGATAGTCATTTAAACCCTGGGATAAAGCCTCTGACTATTCATCTGATCAATGCTTTTCAGCAGTTTATACAGATCTGTATGGTCACCACTCATCGTCCGTCTCTCACAGGAGAAAAGACCTATTCTAGAAAGGCATGCCCCCCCCCCCACAATCTCCTCCCTCGCCTCCCGCAGTTACCTGGGGTACATCTCATCCGGTCCCGGTGACATCCTACTTGATGCTTTCCAAAAACTCCAGCATATCCAGTTACAATGATGTAGTTGCTCAATCATTTCAGTTTGCTGCAAGTCATCACTACATTCACCAAGATCCTCTTCCATAGTGAATACTGAAATAAATAATTCATTACGTACTTCTGGCTATTTCCTCCGGTTCCATACACACTTTCCCACTGTCACAAGTGATAGGTCCTATTCGTTCACATCCTGTACCTAACCTCCACCCACAAAGACTCCGAAACAATTCCACCATGACGTCCACATTTTCTGCAACCGTGACACTCTGTGTGATCAACAGTGCCACGCCCCTCCACTTTTTCCTCCCTCACTGTCCCTAAGGCCACTACATCATAAGACCATAAGACAAAGGAGCAAAAGTCGGCCATTCTGCCCATTGAGTCTGCTCCGCCATTTCATCATGAGCTGATCCAATCTCTCCTTTAGTCCCATTCACCCGCCTTCTCACAATAACCTTTGATGCCCTGTAGTCCCCGTAAAGGCGACCACAACGCAGCTCCATGTGCTGATCCACGATCTAAGCTCATAAGCTTTGGTCACAATAGTCCTTGCGTTAAAATAGACACATCTCAAAACGTCGACCTGAGCACGTCCCATCTCTTTCACCTTTATACCCTCTCTCTCTCACTGTGGACAAACGTTCTCTATTTGTGTGTAAACCTCCTCTTCTTCATTCTCTTAAGTTCGGTTTTCACCCCCAAAAAATTCCAGTTTAAACTATCCCCAGTAGACTTAGCGAACCTCCCCGCCAGGATATTGGGTCCTCCGGGATTCAACTGCAACCCGTCCTTTTGTACAGTCACGCCTGCCCCAAAAGAGGTCCCAATGGTCCAGAAATCTGAATCTCTGTCCCCTGATCCAATCCCTCAGCCACGAATATATCCTCCACCACACTGTATTCCTTTTCTCGCTGTCGCGTGGCACAGTCAGTAGTTATCCGGAAGTTACTACCTTTGCGGTCCTGACCCTCAACTTCCTTTCCGACTACCTATAGTCTTTTTTCCTGGACCTCTTCCCTTTTCCTACCAATGTCATTGGTATCAATATGTACCACGACCTCCGGCTGTTCTCCCTCGCAATGCAGGATATTATGGACTCGATCTCAAACTTCCCGGACCCTGACACCTGGGAGGCAAACTATCATCCGAGTTTCCTCCCTGCGTCAACAGAATCGCCTGTAAGTCCCCCTAAATATAGAGACCCCATCACCAATGCCTTCCCCTTCGTTTCCGTACCAATCGGAACTACATGGCCGGACTTTGTGCCAGATACCACGGCTACTGATGCTTCCCCAAGGCAGGCAGGTCCCCCCCCTGCCCCCCAAAATAACAATATTCAATCAGGAGTACTTATTGTCAAGAGGTTCCACAACAGGGGTACTCTCTAGTACCTTACACTTCCCTTTCCCTCTCCTGATTGTTATCCCGGTGTGACCACCTCCCTATAAATCCTTTCTTTGGCCTCCTCGCTCTCACCGACCATACGAAGTTCATCGAGCAGCAGCTCGACACACCGGTCCAGATATGGCCGTCCGGGAGGATGGGAGACTCCAGGACCTCCCACATCTGACACCGAGCACAGACAACCGGCCTCAGACTCATACATCCGTTCCGCAACTATCACCGGCAAGCCGACCTCACCGTTGCAGACTGTCAGATTGTAGGATGTTGCCGCCATCACTGAATCGTGCTGACTGTTGGTCGCATTTCGGGTATGAATGTCGAAGGCTACATGGTGTTTCGGAGGAATTGGAAGGTCTTTAGATGTGATGGCGTGGCTCTGCAGGTAAAGAATAGCATCAGCCCAGTAAAAAGATGTGACATAGGATCGTAAGCTGTGGAATCATTGTGGGTTGTGTTAAGAAACTGACAGGGTAAAGGGATCCTCATTGGAGCTATATCCAGGCCTCCCGACAGAGCTGGAATAGAGACCACAGATTTCAACGGGAAAAATGTGGTCGATGTCATGATAACCATGGGCTGTTCTACATGGATCTCGATTGAGTTGGTTTGTTTTTACAGTCTGCCCTTAAGCTGACTTGTGGATCGGCTGTACTGGATTGGGTGTTAAGAAAAGAATTGGAAATGATTAGTGAGCTTAATGTTATCGAAACTTCAGGCAGCGGTGTTCACAATAGAGTAGAGTTCAGAAATATATAATGGCGAAATTTAAAGTCCTACGCAGCAGTGTTTTATTTGGGTAAGAGAAATTACAGTAATACAGTCATTCTGTCGTGGGCACAGAACTGGAGAGTATAACATCGGTAGCAGAGCGAAGGGCGCTGAGTAGGCTACGGTCAATCATGGAAAACCCTGAACATTCTCTGCATAGCACCATCCAGAGACAGAGAAGCAGTTTCAGCGACAGGTTGAAATCGATGCAATGCTCCTCAGACAGGATAAAGAGATCACTACTCCCCAATGCCATTCGGCTTTACAATTCAACCGCCAGGAGTAGGATGTGTTAAGTGCCGGGGTTAGGACTGAGCTGAAGTTACCATTCAATGTATTTAAATAGTTAGGTATTGTATGTAATTAGCTCTGCTACAATAAGTGTATGGGACATTGGAAAAAAATGTTGAATTTCCCCATGGGGATGAATAAAGTATCTATCTATCTATCTATCTATCTATCTATCTATCTATCTATCTATATATCTATCTATCTATCTATCTATCTATCTATCTATCTATCTATCTATCTAAAGCTTAATTTTTTCTGCGGCTTGCTTTGAATATACAAGGACACCGAGGCAGACAGACAGAGTCTAGACGGATTCGGTTAATGGAAGAGACCAGTGAGGAGAAGAGAGGAATGTTTGAAGCAGAAGAAACCTAGTGACAAAGAGATCTTTGCTTGGACTCTGTTTCCAAGTAGACCGTGAAGGTCAGTTTCTGAGGGTATGAACATCGAATTCTCCACCACCGACTTAATTGCCCCCCTCACTAAATTCACCTGTTGCATCCGCTTATTCTGGTTCCTCTCCCGTCTCCTCTGTGCTGTTCACTTACTCGTCTTCTCCCCCCTGGTGAACCGCCTTCCTCGTTTTCGTCCACATACAAGTGTCCTCAGGTTCCCACTCCTCCGTTCCCTTACCTCGTCCACCTTTCACCGCACAGCGTCTTACGTAACCCCACTCGCCCCTACATTGCTCATCACTGATTTTCAAATTCCCCTTGTCAGAAGGTAATCTACCCCATCATCCACTCAGCCGGCCCTTGGTCCTTTCTTATCCAGAAAAACAACGTCTCCAAGGTATGAGTTATTCATTCTCCTCTTTGGAACATTACAGCACCAGAACAGTCCCGTTGTCCCACAGTCGTTCTGAACCAGTTACATTAGAAATATAATCGCTAACTGATCTTCCATGCTTGCATCGTCAGCATATCCTTCCACTTTCCTCACAGGGACATGTCTGTCCCAGCTTCTCTTTAAGATCACTCCTCCTTGTGCATCTACCAACACAGTATGAAGTGCCTCCCATGCACCCACTACTCTCTGTGTAAAGGTCTTGCTCTTTAGAGTTTATTGGAAATTACCGCCCCCGAAGATCCTCCGTCAATTTGTGTATGTCTCAAAGTAAATGTTTTTTTTCTGTCATATGCAAGATTATTAGTCATCTCATTTGTATACATCCCGGTCACTTATGTACATCACAAACCCCGGAACAACTCACTGTCAAGCATTACCTATGGACTTTTATTTCTCTGTTGTGATTAAAATGTGATTCCTGAGTTACAACATTGAAATCTCTGCATTGCCGACTGCCACCTTGTGGTGGCATACGAATCTACTTTTATATATATATATATTTGCAGAGTGAATCAAACAGCAGAGGGGTCATAGTCGTAGACTTACCTGTCGACAAGTTATTCCCGTATTTCTCTATCGTTTCCAAGCAACAGACAGCAAACCGTAGTAATACATTAGCAAAGTTTGTATTTCATCACCACATTTTCAACCACTCTGCACTTTTACCAAGCTCCCTCAAAATCCAGAACTGCATCACGTTTTTTGGCGCCGACGAGCATATTTATGGGTCATCCCATTTTTTTTTTCCAAGTTAAACGCCAGAACATCCCAACACTTCTCACATGCAGAATGGCTACGCTCCCCAAATAAGCTCTGTCCAGGCTATTTGAATCCATGCTATTCCATGCAGGTCGGCCTTGTGTATCAGCAACAGGTCTGTCTGAAAACAGACGATTCACAATGGTCCGGCCTTGCCTGGCAAAATGCTTCCCGGTCCCAGCGACCCTTCAATTTACAGTGACCAATTAACCTACCAGACGGGATTGGATATTTTGCGGCGGTATGGGGGGAGCGTCAACGAAGATTAATGCTGTCCTGACAACACCGAGTGAACTTTGCCATGAGACTGAAGAGCGATTTAATCGTCTCTTGCTGCACCCTGAACCTGGCCTGGACCACGGCGTAAAGGACCGTGTTGGTGCAGCAGCTCAGCAGTTGCAGCATGTAGCCCAGCTCCCGCAGAAACTCCTTGCGAATCAATAAACAATAACCCATTAATCATATAACTATATAGCAATTACAGCCCGGAAACAGGCCATCTAGGCCCTTCCAGTCGGTGTCGAACGTTTACTCTCACCTAGTTCCACCGACCTGCACTCAGCCCATAACCCTCCATTCCGTTCCTGTCCATACACCTATCCAATTTTACTTTAAATGACAATATCATACGTGCCTCGACAACTTCTACTGGAAGCTCGTTCCACACAGCTACCAATCTCTGAGTAAAGAAGTTCCCACTCGTGTTACCCCTATACTTTTGCCCCTTAACTGTCAAC